>NC_054479.1:106226838-106529868 GCF_017639515.1 Carcharodon carcharias | reverse complement strand
GGGAAAATACCACACACACAGCAGGGCGATAATGAAGACAAATAGATGGTGTCTATGAGGTAGACTGTATCTTGCAGGTGTCTTTAAACGCTTCACCACCGTGTGCTTAAATCAGATTTTGGTTTTATTCTTGCAGCACATATATATGAATTAGTCATTCTTTGCAGTTGTTCAGTCACAAGTGTTCTTTGATAATATGTATGTTGTTCTCCATTTTCGGTGAAGTGTGATTATCACGCCAGCCTCAGACGAAGAATGCTATTGGGAATATTAATGGCAATGTGTCTAGACCTGTCAGCACATCAGCTAATGTTGTGATTGGGGTATTTTTTTGCTCTTAAGATTGACACATAATAGGTTATCAAAACACAAATTGGAATGAAAATATTTGACTGGGGAGCAGATTTTTCTCCTTTGTTTACGTCCACATTAGGAATCCATATCTCCAATAATCCTCCAAAATGTGGGATGTGATGCACAAATTCTTCTTTGATTTCCTTCAAAATACTTGTACACTGCTATCAAATAATAGTTATTTGGCAATGTGAACAAAACGTGACAGATTAATCAATTGACTGGATAAGAAAGTGGTTTGTGTTACATTTCTGAGTGCAGCTTACTGCTTTTGTGGGTATATGAGAGAAAATTGATAAGCTGCTTACAATTGCCTGTGGCCAACATGTGTACATGTAACCTGTTTGAAAAGTGTAGGTTAGAGATTTTCTATCATATAACTGAAGCTTGCCTTTATCACAAATGTTAATTACATGGATTAGAGATGGTTGCAACAGATAATCAAGAGTATTGTATGAGGCTGATAGTTCACTTCCATCCTCTTCACGCAATGAAGGTATAATGTGGCAAACTGGATAAAATGTTGGCTTTGTAACAGGAAACAAAGGGTAATGGTCGATGCATGCCTTTGCGAATGGAAAGTTGTCCCAAGTGGTGTTCTACAGGGATTGGTGTTGGGACCCTTGCTGTTTGTGTTATATATTAACGATTTGGACGTGAACATGGGAATATACTAAGAGAGGTAGATGAAGTGAGAGATCTTGGCGTACAAGTGCACAGGTCCCTGAAGGCAGCAGTTCAAGTAGACAAGGTTGTAAAGAAGGCATATGGAATGCTCTGATTCATTGGCAGAGGTATAGAATATAAAAGTAAGGATATAATGTTGGAATTGTATTGTGAGGCCACAACTGGTGTATTGTGTGCAGTTCTGGTCACCACCTCACAGGAAGGACGTAATAGCTCTGAAGAGAGTGCAGAGGAGGTTTACAAGGATGTTGCCAGGGTTAGAAAAGTGTAGCTATGAGGAGAGATTGGATCGGTTGGGGTTATTTTCCTTAGAACAAAGAAGGCTGAGAGGTGACTTGATTGAGGTGTACAAAATTATGAGGGGAATAGATAGAGTAGATAGGATAAAATTGTTTCCCTTCTTGAAGAATTCTAGAACCAGGGGACATAGGTTCAAGATAAGTGGCAGAAGGTGGAGGGTGGACATGAGGAAGAACCTTTTTACGCAGAGGGTAGTGGGTGTCTGGAATTCGCTGCCCGAGTTGGTGATAGAGGCAGAAACTCTAAACTCTTTAAAAAAAAAAGTACCTGGATCTGCACCTTAAGTGCTGTAAGCTGCAGGGCTATTAGCTGGGTGCAGGAAGATAGGATTAGAAAGGGCACCTGGGTGTCCTGGGGCTGGCATGGACAAGATGGGCTGAATAGCCTCCTTCTGTGCTGTAACTTTTCTATGGTTCTATATACATATATATGGCAACAGTTCTCTGATCAGAATGCGATAAATACGATTGATGTCTGGTTATCACAAGTTTCCAAACTTCTATTGGAGCCTATTGTAAATACCAGAGTTATTGGCATACCAGATTTCCTTCAGGATCTTTTGATACTGAGCAAAATACAGGCACCAGGAAAGGGTATATCGTACAGATATTCAATTTGGAGCTGTAAATGATGTTTATTTACTCTAAATATTCTCACTTTTAGAAGTTTATTTCTGATGTGTCAAACTCTTGATTCGTTTAGAAAGTTGGTAGATCAAAAGCATAAGTTGCAGAAGTCTGGAAATGCCGAATTTTTGCAATGTTATTTACCCCGCTGAGGAATACCAGTAATGAAAAACCCACTGATCGGCTAGATTATAGATTACATACAGAATGAGATTACTTATACACTGCTCCAGCAGCACACCTGCACCCCAACATCCAAAGATCATCCACTTCCAAATCAGCCCCAATTCTGTGTTTGTGATCAACTATATAGTTTTCCTGAGATTGTAAAGTTTGGGTTGCTTTACACCGTGAACACACATCTACATTTTATCAAATACATTCTGGAAGTTTTTATGGACACCATCTTTAGATGGTCCCCTATCTACTATAGTTAGTGACCTCCTTAAAATATTGAATTAGATTCATCAGACCTGACCTACCCTTCACAAATCCATGATGACTAACTTTAATCACCTGTTACTTTTCTAACTGCTCTGTTGCTCGCTCTGACGACAGAATCCAGTAACTTCCCTGTAATTCATGTTATTTATCCTCTGCCCTTCCCTTTTTAAATAATGGAGTGACATTTGAAATTTTCCAATCCAAATGTACAATTCCTAAATTTAAAGTGTTTTGGAAAATCATGATTAATGGATCTGCAATTTCCTCATCTATTTCCTTTAATAGGGGGTTGAAAATATCAGGTCTGGAAAGTTTGTCTGCCTTAAATACCATTATTTTCCCCATTACCATTTTAGCTTATAGTAAATCCATTAAGATTCCCCACGTTCTCAACCTCCCGACCCCACCCCAGCTTTGACATTTTCAGCTTCCTTTGCGCTGCTCCAGGTGAAACTGATTTACTCATACTTTCAGCTTGGTATATTGCATTCACTGCTCACAATCCGGTTTCGTTTACCTTGGGGAGACTAAACACGAATTGAGTGACCGCTTTGAAGAACACCTCCATTCAGTCCGCAAATGTGATCCCAAGCTTCCGGTCGCCCTCATTTTAATTTCCACTTTGGCTTTTTCTGTCTTTGGCCTCCTATGCAGTTACAATGAAACTCAACGTAAGCTTGCTGAACAGCACCTCATTTTTCGATCAGGCACTTCATAGCCTTCAAGATTCAACACTGATTTCAATAAAATTAGATCATCCCCTCTGCTTCCGTTTTTCAAATGGCAGCTATTGATGATCCTGACTCCTATTTAAACCTCCTCGAGGCCCACTTTTTGTTTTGTTAAGTTGTGCCATTGCCATCACTTTTTGTCTTGTATGATCATTGCTTTTGTCCTTTAATCTCTCCTGCCTTCGACCCTATCACAAGCCTTCCTTTTTGTTCGTTCCCACCCTCTTTCCCTGTCTCCGTACTTGCTTAAAGCCTATTACATCTCCAACTTTTTCAGGTTCTTACAAAAAGTCATCAATCCCAAACATTAAGACTATTTCTGCCCAGATGCTGCCTGACCTGTTGAGTGTTTCAAACATTTACTTTTTTTTGTTTTAGATTTCCAGCTTCTGCAGCATTTCCTTTATTATTATTTCCTTTTTGTCCTGATTGTCAACTGTGAAAATGGATACAAAGCACTAATTTAACAAGTCTGCCTCTCGCTTATTCTCTATAGTCCCACCTCTGTCCATCTTTAATTGGCTCATGGTTTCATTTACCACTCTACCCCCAGCATATTTATAAATACTTTTACTGTTAGATTTGGCGTTCCTGGTAAGTTTTTTGTAAATTCTCCTTTGGTGGATCATATCACTTTTATTGGTGCTTTTCATATCTCTCTCATTCTGCTGGATTACCACTTCTTGCAGATTAACAGTATCATTGCTCAGCTGTAGTTAATGTAAAATAGACTCCAAGCCTATCAACTATAAAGACATAAGGATCATTGATATCAACCAAGTCCTGATTGTAGCTTTTGATAGATAAGCTGATATAATATTAAGGATTGTTGCAAGATGCCAAGGTTTTACTTGCCTATCTGCCCGAGCTCCAGTAACCTGGCTACTTTTTAAGAATTTGATAAAATGGGATTTGTCTGGCACTCTCACTGTTTTGGATAATGAAAAACATACAGTTTGGAAGCATTTGGAGATCATTTTAAAGAAAAATAGTTAACCGAATGGCTCCATACCTAATCTTTTTTTAAAATGTTGTGACGGTTGGAATGTAGGTTGCCACCTGCAAAAGTACAGAATAGTAGACTCTGATCAAATCCCCTTAATCTTGCAGCTTTACATTAGTGCAATTTATAGTTGTGGAACTTTACGAAACAATGCAAAAAGCCTGGTATCAGTAGTGACATTATTCATTCATTTATCATGATGTTATTCATAATGCACCGAATCACTATTAAAAATAGTGGCGATTGTGTCAGTATATTTTTTAAAATTGCATTTTACCAGAAAGAATAATATTGACAGGTGCAAAAGCAGCCCTGCTCAACCTCCCCACAGGATATTAGGAACAGTAGTACATCTCTTGTTCTAAAAAATGTTGGTAAATTAACCCTCCCGAGTCTAATTTTCTATGATGAAATGAAAACCCTGCAAATGTTGCAAATCTGAAATATAAATAGAGAATACTGGAAATACACAGCAGATGAGGCAGCATTTGTATGCTGTATGACATTGTGCTGTGTAACCCTTCATTACAGAAGACTGAAAGGTGAAGAGGCATTTTTCATCTGGTTGGAAGAAATTGAGAAGAGAATGGGTAGTGAAAGAGAACCAAGAGAGATTTTTATGCACTTAATGGGCATCAAGTTTCAAAACAAGCAATTTAAAATGATACGATAAAGTTATAAACTGTTATTTATAAGTTCCCAACAGAATTTAATAAAACATTAACTTCACACTGACTTGTTGATGGAAAAAGCCTCATGGCAGCGTTCATATGCTCATCCTTCACACATTGGCTTCAATTAGTTGTGCGAAATCAGCTCTATAAATTGTACTAGGGTGTAAATGACTCCTGCCTATGTGGAGGAGTGTACATGAAGCTGTGACCAAGCACCAAATATTTCATTGTGTTGTAAACCTATTTCTATGACTCTTCCCCAAAAAATACCTTTGGATGCTTTGGTATCAAGCACCAGCCTAGAGACTCGCCTGAATTAGGGCCTCAGTTCTCCTTTGTTTAATTTGCTGGTCTTGTTTCCACATGCAGTTTGCCCATTTTGTCTGCATGAATATTGGGCCACATCCTTCGCTGATACAGGCCTGAAGGCAAGCCCAAGAATGAGAGAGGGGAGCAGCAAAGGGGGAGCATAATCATGAATATTGAATCTCAGAATTGTTACAGCACAGAAGGGGGCCATTCAGCCTGTCGTGTCTGTGCTGGCCCTCCATAGAAACAATTTACCTAGTGCCACTCCCCCACCTTTTCTCGGTAGCCCTGCACGTGAATGTATAATCTATTTAATGATGGCTTTTGGTGCTGTCACCTGAGACCTATTTCAAAAACTGAATATGAGAGCTTTATGCTGATGATTACTTTAAATGGCCACTGTGTAAGGAAAAGTTGGTTCGCAACTGTAAAAAAAATAAATGGTGCACTGGTGTAACCTATGTTCACATGCACCATTGTCTCACTTACACATAATGTTGTTGTGCTGGAAGATGGAGAGATCAAATGGTTAAAAAGACCTGGAGGAGGTTGGACTGAAGTAAGAATTTCAAAATCAACCCTCTGGGTGATGGGCAGCCAGTTGAGGTCAACAGAGTTTAGACTGATGACTGAGCAGAATTTAGTATGGGACAGAATGTGAGAGGCAGGATCTTAGTTGAGTTGGAGTTTACATAGGGTTGAGCTCTGATGGCTAACAAATGGATTTTGGAAATTCAGTCCGGAATAACAAAGACAAGAATGAGGATTTTGAAATGTTGAGGTATCAACTCAGGTAAGTGATATTTTGGAGGTGGAAATCAAAGGTATTTATTTTGAAATGGCTGCGAGTTTTGAAACTCAGTGCAGAACTCTGAAGTTGAAGGTCTTGAGATTCTGTAAGGGGAGATAGATTTGATTGTGTTGAAAGCTACAGGTAGAATCTTGAGGGGTAAGGGAGAGTTACAGCCACAGAACCTCACTGTTATGTTTGACCAGGGAAGTTTTGGTGCTGTGGAAGTGACAGAAATCAAACTGAAAGAATTTGTATAGGACATGGCCACAGAGTTATTTGTTTGATGATTCATTTGAAGAAATGCAAGTTGGAATTGGACAGCAGTTGGACAGAAAGGAGGAGTCAGGCAGAGGCTTTTGAAAGAGAGGTGGTGGTAGCAGTTTTGAAGGAGAGAAATATGAGGGAAAGGAGCATCTAACAAAGTCATCATTGAGTAATTAAGCACACAGTCAAGAGAAAAAGTCGTGGGTGTTTTGGCAGAAGAATATCTGATAAGGGCTGGAGTGAAATAAGAAAATGCAGAAGTATGATGGAGTCTTATGGAGTTTAATGGCTGGGCCAAGAGGAGGCTGAGTTAGCTGAGGAGGTAACCTCAACTTTGGGGAAAAATTCATGAGCTCCTCGCACTTTCCCTTGGAAATGACAAGAGAAAGGGCAGTGGGAAAGGTCAAAGGGGGCCATTTATTGTGAAAAAGAATTTGAGGTTGATAGATGGAACCAACTTTTTAAAAATTCTTATTGATGGGTTAATATTTTAATAAGAATACTACTATCTCACTTTCATGTTTAATTCTGTACTCTATAATTCAAAGAAAACATTTTATATATGTCCTCAGGCAATACTTAATTTTTAATAATCCTTAAAACATGCAGAAATGATTAACTGAACCCACAGAAGCTTTTCATTTTGGCATTGCTATTGAAATTATATAGTGTCTAATGAATAAGTAAAGATTTGGATGTTGTACATTTTGTGTGAACCAAGATGACACCATCTTGACACTTCTAGACAATATCATTTAATTGCGTCCCATTTCTTACTCTGAGGAAGGGTTTAAATATTTCTAAATAATTTTAAAACATCTTCCCTCACCTCTCTGGTACCATGATGAAAGTGATTTTCTCCCTCTCGGATCATGATTTTGTTCTGTCAGGGCCTTTTTTGTTCTCCTCCTTGAACAAAATTCTGTTCTTTATAACCTTAATCCAGATTTAGGGTTGTCGAATGTGGGGAAGTAAGTTGCCTGATAATGTTAATGTATTCTCTCTTCAGTGTTTGGTTGCACTCATTATTCTGAAGTGCAGATAGCTCCTGGTAAGTTCTCTTCTTACTATGCCAATCATACTAACAGCATCAGCTATGCCTTTTGATCAGATTCTGATGGTTTCTTTCTTCTTTTTCTCCAGACGGTATTCACATCATTACCGCACTGTGTACTTTGAGAGTGACCATCATCACAGAAGACATGTTAACAAACAGCATTACTGTACGCTTGGAGAACATGTCCCAGGACAAGTTTCTTTCTCCACTGCTGTCCCTCTTTGTGGAAGGAGTTGCTGCTGTATTATCCACAACCAAAGATGACATTTTTATTTTTAATATTCAAAATGACACGGATGTAAGTGCAAACATTTTGAATGTGAGTTTCTCTGCATTGCTGCCAGGTGGGGTAAGAAACCAATACTTTCCTTCAGAGGATCTGCAAGAACAAATTTATCTCAACCGGACACTGCTGACCACCATCTCCACTCAGAGGGTCCTCCCCTTTGATGACAATATCTGCTTGCGAGAGCCCTGTGAAAACTATATGAAGTGTGTGTCTGTGCTGAAGTTTGACAGTTCAGCTCCTTTCATTTCATCTGACACTGTCTTATTCCGACCCATTCATCCCATTAATGGACTGCGGTGCAGGTGCCCTCCTGGATTTACTGGGGATTATTGTGAAACAGAGATTGACCTTTGTTATTCAAATCCATGTGGTAGTCATGGTCTCTGCAGAAGCAGGGAGGGAGGCTACAACTGTGAATGCCGTGAAGATTATACAGGTAAGTGTCTCAAGTGTTTTTATTTTAAATTTGTTTATTTAAGATGAAGGCCCAATTCTAGTTTGGAATGTACAGTATCATGTGTGAACTTCATAATCAAAAGCAAAGTTCTGCTGAAATTGTGAAATAAAGCCAGAAAATGCTGGTAATATATTTAGCATCACCTTTTAATCTCTCAATTTATCTCAACAAATTCGCCCCTTCAGATGTTGTTTACATTTAAGACCTTAGTTTCAGAGTTAACCACAAAACCCTCAAATTTAATTTGAAATTCCATCATATTTTGATCACTCTCTCCCAGTGGAGCTTTTACAGTAAGATTAATAATTGGATGTTGTACATTTTGTGTGAACCAAGATGACACCATCTTGACACTTCTAGACAATATCATCTAATTGCGTCGTAATAATTAACCCTGTCTCATTACACAATATTATATCTAAAAAGGCCTTTTCCCTAATTGGTTTGTCATTGCATTGTTCTAGAAACTCTGTAGATTGCACTCTATGAACTTGTCCTCCAAGTAACTTTTACCAATTTGGTATATGAAGATTAAAATCCCCCATGATTTTTGCATTACATTTGTTAAATGCCCCTTTAATTTGATGACTTATATTATGCCCAAAACTATGATTACTGTTGAGGAATCTACAAGCTACCCCTTTTTTAGGTTTTTTAGGTCCACCCATACTGATTGTATTTCCTGACATTCTGAGCTAAGGTCCTTTCTTGTCACTGCCTTTATGTCATCCTTTGTTATCAGGGCCACCGCATCTCATCTTCCATTTTGTTTGTCTTTTCTAAAAGTCAAGTACCCGGGATATACAGTTCCCATCTTTGGGCACTTAGCATCCTTGTCTCGGTATTGGCTATTAGATCAAACCCATCTATATCAGTGCCAAAATCATCTATTTTGTCACAAATGTTTCGTGCATTCAAAAATAATACCTTTAATTTTAAGCTTTTACTATTTTTCCCTGACGTGGCCTTTATCGCTAATGACCTATAAGGGTTATTAAATTCTCTGTGCCATCATGATATAATTTACTTGTTTTTACCAAAATTGCTGTTCTGCTCTACAGCTTGGGCTTTACTCGTCAGACCTATAAATTGACCTTTTGCCTGAAGCCTTCATATCCCCCCCACCCCCCCCTTTATTAGTTTCAAGCCCTATCTACCATCCTAGGTATTTAATTCACTACAATACTGGATCCCAGCTCAGTTTATTTGGTGTCTGTTCCTTTGGAATGATTCCCTCTTTTCCCTGTACTGGTGTCAGTGTCTCAAGAATTGAAACTCCTGCCTCCCACACCACTCTTTCAGTCATGTATTTAGACCTCTAACCTGTTTGTCCCTATGCAGGGAGTTATTTCCCTGTTATGAAAAGGTGAATGAAAATAAAATGGACACATACCTGTTTGACAGTGTTAGCCTAATGTTATTCATTGTGGTTGGTTTTATCGTATAGTTATGCTTGATGACAGGTTGGTAGTACATGAAAGCCTTTTTTCTGACCAGTGTTTGGACCTCTGTCAGCTTCAACTGCACTGTATAGATTTCAGTTGGAGCTAATTCATCAACTGTCATAGTAGTCTACGACAAGGCCATCTAGGTAGCTTATATCACAGATAAATAGCATAGTAATGGACAGTGGCATTCAGTTATTCAGTGATCGGGTTAAAAGTCAATGCAAGAAGTCTTAAGTGGGATATTTCTTCCAGCTGAGATTACAAATGGATCACTGATACAATATAACGCCACAACCACCCAACATCCTTCCTAATATGGTAGCAGTATATGGAAACGTATTAGCACTTTTATTTGGAATATTAACTAGGAGCCTCTTTAACAGATGCTTCATGTTTTGCATCAATTAGAACCAAGGGTCTATTTTCCTGAACATGATTTATAATATCTTTCCAAGATTCAAAAATATTGGACAGCTTGTCTAAATCCAAGCACCCTCCTGGATCACAATTTATTAGGAAACTGCGAAGGGATAGTATTAGACCTAATTTGAAGCTTGTACCTTGCTTGCGTAAAGAAGTTTTTCCTCACATTCCCCCTGCATCTCTTTCCCAAATCTGAAGTTTAGAAGAATGAGGGGTGATCTTATTGAAACATAACATTCTGAGGGGGCTTGAAAGGATAGAATCTTGGGAGGATGTTTCCCCACATGGGTGAATCTAGAACTAGAGGGCACAGTTTCAAAATAAATGGTTTCCCATTTGAGACAGAGATGAGAAGGAATTTCTTCTCTCAGTGGGGTCATTGGCATTTGGAATTCCACTACCCCCGCCCCCCCACTTCCCCGTGAGCAGTGGATGCTGGGTCATTGAATATATTCACGGATGAGTTGGACAAATTTTTGATCTACAAGGGAGTCAAGGGTGACCAGGGTTGGGGGCAGGCAGGAAAGGAGTTAAGGCCACATCAGATCAGTCATGATCTTATTGAATGGCGGAGCAGGCTCAAGGGGCCACTTGCTCCTATTTCTTATGTTCTCATGAATAAAGCAGAGCACTGGAAATGCACTCTGCAAGCACCTGGAAAAAGAAAAGACGGGTTCATGTTTTCAGTAAAGATCCTTCACTGGAACTGAAAAGAGGAGTCTGTGTTGCTTTGTAGGACTAACAAAGCAAAGAGAAGAGGAAAGAGCAGGCAAGTAAGTGAAATATATTACTGGTAACTAAGGAGCTTAGAAACAAACTAAAATTGAAGTAGAGGGCATATGGGATTTACAGGTGTGATTTTAATGAGGACAATATGAGGAAAAGGGAATATGTGGAGAAGTCTCAAAATATTGAAAAGAACATTATTCTACAAATATATCAGCAAAAAAAGAATTATTAAATGTGTGGCGGGACCCCTGGGAGGAGCGAAAGGTGATTCAATGGAGAATAAACAGAAGTTGACTAGAATACTGAGAACAAGTATGACAACCTTTGACCTAAAACAGTACAGTAAAGAAAATTAATAATTTCTTTAAAATATTTGCAGAATCTGCAATTGTTTTCAAGAATATTTGAAAAGGACTTTTAAAGGGCTTGTAAAGGGATCAATTATAATTTTCATGGATAATAAAAAATACTGGTCCAAGTGACCTGATGACCTTCAACCTGGAAGGAGTACCAACAGAAAGGAAGTTAACATATGAAAGCCGTGTGGCTGGCAGACACAAGAAGAGTTGGGGATGGATGCTGATCACACAATTGCAGGAGCTCTTAGAGGCACTGTGTGAGCAAAAAGGTTCAAAACCTCTAAGGTTGTGTGAATAACTCGTAGATGTTGAATATCTGAGTATTTTACCAGAAGTGACCAAATTGTGAACCAGGGTATTATTAGTTGGTTGATTGAAAAGGAACTCTTGAAAGTTACACCATCAGGACTGCCATGACCCGAGAAAAAGGTTTTGTAGAAATGTGCCTTACTATTGGAAATTGTTCTCATGAAACTCAGAGGTGAAAGCTGCTGTCGAATAGGACTTCTGACCTATCATGCATGAATAAAGAACAGCATACCTCGAAAGGAGTCCCACATGTCTTCGAGGAGTGAGGAGAGTGCTTGTGTAAGACACATCTTTGCTGTATCGACTACTTAAAGCGAAATTTACGACTTTATGTGAAATATCTTTTGTCGGATAACTCTCATTGAAATTGGTTGGATCTGAGTTGTGTTAAAGTAAAAAAAAAATTTATTCATTCACAGGATGTGGGCTTCACTGGCTGGGCCAGCATTTACTGCCCATCCCTAGTTGCCCTTGAGAAGGTGATGGTGAGCTGCTTTCTTGAATTGCTGCAGTCCATGTGGTGTAGGTACATCCACAGTGCTGTCAGGAAGGGAGTTCAAGGATTTTGACCCAGTGACAGTGAAAGAACAGCGATATATTTCCAAGTCAGGATGGTGAGTGACTTGGAGGGGAACCTCCAGGTTGTGGTGTTCCCATCTATTTGCTGCCCTTGTCCTTCTAGTTGGTAGTGGTCTTAGGTTTAGAAGGTGCTGTTGAAGGAGCCTTGGAGAATTCCTGCAGTGCATTTTGTAGATGGTACACCCTATTGCGACTGTGCATTGGTGGTGGAGGGAGTAAATTTTTTTTGTAGATGTGGTGCCAAACAAGTGGGCTGCTTTGTCCTGGACGGTGTCAAGCTTCTTGAGTGTTGTGGGAGTTGCACTTATCGGCAAGTGGGGAGTATTCCATCACATTCCTGACTTGTGCCTTGTAGTTGGTGGACAGGCTTTGGGGAGTCAGGAGGTGAGCTATTCGTTGCAGGATTCCTAGCCTCACACTTTATATTGTAGCCACAGTATTTATATGGCTAGTCCAGTTCATTTTCTGGTCAATGGTAACCCCCAGGATGTTGACATTGGGGGACTCAGTGATGGTAATGCCATTGAACATCAAGGAACGATGGTTGGATTTTCTCTTGTTGGAGATGGTCATTGCCTCGCACTTGGGTGGTGTGAATGTAACTTGCCATTTGTCAACCCAAGCCTGGGATTGTCCAGGTCTTGCTGCATTTGGACATGGACTGTTTCAGTATCTGAGGAGTCGTGAATGGTGCTGAACATTGTGTAATCATCAGTGAACATCCCCACTTCTGACCTTATGATGGAAGGAAGGTCATTGATGAAGCAGCTGAAGATGGTTGAGCTGAGGACACTACCCTAAAGAACTCCTGCAGTGATGTCCTGGAGCTGAGATGACTGACCTCCAACAACCACAACCATCTTCCTTTGTGCTAGGTATGACTCCAGCAGAGAGTTTCCCCCCGACTCCCATTGACTCCAGTTTTGCTAGGGCTCCTTGATGCCACACTCGGTCAAATGCGGCCTTGATGTCAAGGGCAGTCACTCTCGCCTCACCTTGAGAATTCAGCTCTTTTATCCATGTTTGAACCAAGGCTGTTTTGAGGTTAGGAGCTGAGTGGCCCTGGCAGAACTCAAACTGGGCGTCAGCGAGCAGGTTATTGCTAAGCAAGCGCTGTTTGATAGCACTGTTGATGATGGGGCTCACTGATGATTGAGAGTACACTGGGGTGGTAATTGACTGGGTTGGATTTGTCCTGCTTTTTGTGCGCAGGACATACCTGGGCATTTTTTGACATAGCTCGGTAGATAGGTACAGAAAGCGAAATCTTGTTGGTAATTTCTTCATTTGGTTATCTAGGTTCACAGTTTCCCATGGGGTAAATGGGACAGAAGCATATTGGGAGCAGGACAATTCTGAATTAATTAAGATTGAGATGAGTGATAAAATAAATAATGAAACAAGTTAGTTAAGCTGTACTGCTGGAATCTGATGGGATAAATCAAAGGATCCTGAGGGAATTGGAGGAAAAAATTTCAGATGCAAGAGGAATGTTATTTCAGGATTCTATTGCGAATGCACTAGTAAGCGGGCCAATGTAGTACCAATTTTTTTAAAAGGGCAGGGTGTGCTAACCTGAATAATTACAAGCCAGCTTGTTTAGCATCCATGATCAGAAATATTTTTGCATCTTAATTAATGATTAAATTACTAAATATCTAGATGAAGAGAAAATGATTAGACACTATGACCACAATTTTGAGAAAGGAAAGCTGTCTGCTTACAAAACTGATAGAGCTCTATAAGAAGGTGCCAGATTTGGTGGATATGGGCCAGATGGATCTTCGCAAAACCTTTGACAAGCTACCACATAAGAGACTAATTGAGAAGACTAACTGAGATTAGTGGGAAGGTAGCAAATTAGATCAAAAAGTGGTTAGAAGGGAGGAAACCAATTAAGTGCAGTTTTTTGGAATGGCGGAAGCCGGAATTTGGTCTGGGACTGCTTCAGTTCACTTGCACATCAGTTACTTTGATAAAGGGCAAGATAGGGTGAAGCCCAAATTTGTAGAAAATACTAAAATAGAAGGCATGGTGAATAATTCTGAGGACCACAGGAAGCTGTCAAGTGATAAGATGATTAAAAAAGATCATAACTATACTTTGAGGGGGACTCTGCAGGGGCGGGGGGAGTTCAGGCAAAGGGAGACTTAGTAATCCAAAAGGAAAGGCCGAGGTATTGGAACAGTATAGTGACGTGGGTAAAGACAAGCAGGGTTCAACAGGAAGGGACAGAGAGTTTAACAAAAAAAAATGCACATCATCGAATAAGGTCACTGCAGGGAATAGAAGTTTAAAAAAAAAGAAATTAAATGTTCTTTATCTGAATGCATGAAGCATCTGCAATGAGAAGGATGAATTAGTGGCACAAATAGAGATAAATGATTTAGATCTGATTACCATTACAGAAACATGTTTACATGATGATCAAGGCTAAGAAATAAATATTCCAGGGTACATAATATTTCAGAAAGCGAGACAGAATGGCAAAGGAGATGGGGTAACCCTTATAATGAAGGATGATAGAAGGACATTAGGGAGAAAGGATCTGGCCTCTGCAGATCATGAAGTAGAATCAGCATGGGTGGAAATTAGGAATAGCATGAGTCAGAAAACACTGGTGGGAGTAGTTGATAGACCACCTAAAATTAGTTATACCATTGGGCAGAGCATTAAACAAGACATTATTGGAGCCTGTAACAAAGGAAATGTAATAATTGTGGAGAATTTTAATTTTCATATAGACTGAGACAATGAAATTGGCAAGAATGGTCTAGAAAGATGAGTTTGTAGAATATTTTTGTGACAGCTTCTTGGAGAAATACGTAGTGGAACTGACTAGGGATAAAACTATCTTAGATCTAGTGTTGTGTAATGAAGCAAGGTTAATTATTAATGTCAGAGTAAAAGGTCACTGGGAAATAGCGACCATAAAACTATTCAATTCCATGTCAAGTTTGAAAGTGACACCCTCCAATTGCAAAGAAAATTCTGAAAATTAAACAAAGCCAATTACGTAGGTATGAGGGGAGAACTGGCTAAGGTTAGTTGAGTAAATAGACTGAAAGGCATGGAGGTAAAAGAGCAGTGGGAAATACTTAAAAAAAAAATTCAGTGTTCAACAAAAAATACATTCCATTGAAGAACAAAAACTCAGCAAGGAGGACCCATCCTTAGCTCACTCAGGAAGTTAAGGATAATAGATTATAAGAAGCTTACAATGTTGCAAAAAAAAAAACCAGTAGCAAATCTGAGGATTGGTACTGTTTTAAAAAGCAGCAAAGGGCCACAAAAAATTGATAAGAGAAAAATTGAATATGAGAGTAAGCTAGCCACAAATATAAAAGCTCTTACGATTTGTTTTTATAAGTATATAAAAAGGAAGAGGGTAGCTCAAGTAAACATTGGTCCCTTAGAAGCAGAGACAGGAGAAATTATCATGGGGAATGAGGAAATGGAGGAGGCACTGAACAAATATTTTGTCTGTCTTCACATTGAAGACAAAAGCTCCATACCAGAAATAGATGGTAAACTAGGGACTAAACAGAGTGAGGAAATTAGGGAAATGAATATCAGCAGAGATAAATTATTGGATTAAATTTAATGACTAGAATCCTACAAATCCCTGGGACCTGATGGCCTATACCCTAGTGTTCCAAAAGACATAGCTAAAGAGACAGTGGATGTGCTAGCTATGATTTTCTAAAATTCCTTAGATTCAGGAATGGCCCCACTAGATTGGAAGTTGGCAAATATTACACCACTTTTCAAGAAAGGAGGGCAAGAGAAAGCAGTGAACTATAATACAGGCCAGTTAGCTTGACTTCATTTGTTGGGAAAATGCTGGAATCTATTATTAAGGAAGCCATAACAATGCACTTAGAAAATCATAGTATGATTACAACAAGTCAACCTGGTTTTACTAAGGGGAAGTCTTGTTTGACAAATTTATTAGAGTTTTTTTCATAATGTAACTAGTCAGATAGATAAAGGGGAGCCAGTAGATGTAGTATACCTGGATTTCCAAAACACATTCTAAAGGTTAATAGGCAAAATAAGGGCTCATGGAGTTGGGGGTAATATATTAGCATGGATAGTGGATTGGTTCAAAAAAGGTTGTAATGATAAGCCCAGTAATTATAGGCCAGTCAGTTTAACTTTGGTGGTAGGCAGAGTTCTAGAAACAATTATTCGAGATAGAATTAGTAGCCACATGGAAAAATAAGGGTTGATAAGGAAGAGCTAGCATGGATTTCTAAAGTGGAAATCGTGTTTAATTAACCTACTGGAGTTTTTTGAAGAGTTAATAGAAAAGGTTGATGAGGGTAATGCTGTTGATGTGGTGTACATGGACTTTCAAAAGTCATTTGATACAGTGCCACACAACAGACTTGTGAGAAAAGTTGTTGCTCATGGAATAAAAGGGACAGTAGCAACATGGATACAAAATTGGCTGAAAAATAAGAAGCAGAGAGTAATAGTCAATGGATATTTTTTGGGTTGGAGGAAGACTTCTCCACGGGTCAGTATTGGGACCCTTGCTTTTCCTGATATATATTAATGATCTAGATCTTGGTGTGCAGGGGACAATTTCAAAGTTTGCGGATCATACAAAGCTTGGGAGTGTTGTAAACTGAGGAGAGCAGTGTGGAACTTCAAAAGGACATAGACAAGTCGGTGGAATGGGCAGATAGGTGGCAGACGAAGTTCAATGTGAAGAAGTGTGAGGTGATGCATTTTGGTAGGAAGAACATGGACAGACAATATAAAATAAGGGGTGAAATTTTAAAGGGGGCGCAGGAACAGAAAGACCTGTGTGTATATGTGCATAGATCATTGAAGGTGGCAGGACAGTTTGAGAGAACAGTTAATAAAACATATACTAGCCTGGGCTTTATTAATAGGGGCATAGAGTACAAGAGCAAGGAGGTTATGCTGAATTTATATAAGACACTCATTAGACCTCAGCTGGAGCAGTATGTACAGTTCTGGGTGCTACATTGTAAGAAGGATGTGAACACATTGGAGAGAGTGCAGAAGAGGTCTACAAGAATGGTTCCAGGGATGAGAAACTTCAGTTGCGAAGATTGATTGGGGAGGTTGGGACTGTTCTCCTTGGAGGGAAGAAGGCTAAGAGGAGATTTGACAGAGATGTTCAAAATCATGAGGGGGCTGGACAGAGTAGACAGGGAGAAACTGTTCCCACTCGTAAAAGGATCAAGAATGAGAGGGCACAGATTTAAAGTGATTTGCAAAAGAAGTAAATGTGACGTGAGAAAAAACTTTTTCACACAGCGAGTGTTTCAGGTCCGGAATGCACTGCCTGGAAGTGTGGTGGAGGCAGCTTAAAACGAAGCATTCAAGAGGTCATTAGATGATTATTTGAATAGAAACAACGTGCAAGTGTATGGGGAAAAGACAGGGCAATGGTACTAGGTTGTAATGCTCATTTGGAGAGCTGATGGGCTGAATGGTCTCCTCCTATGCTGTTCAAATTCTGCTATTAATACATAGAAAACAGAGTGGGCCTAAATGGGGCTTTTTCAAGTTGTTCGGCAGTGGGTACTGGAGTGCCGCAAGGATCAGTCCTGAGACCTCAGTTATTTACAGTCTATATTAATGAATTAGATGAAGAGACCAAGAGTAATATATCTAAATTTGTTAATGATACCATACTAGGTGGAAAGGTAAACTGCGTGGAGGACACAGAAGCTGCCAAGAGATATAGAAAAGTTATGTGAAGGGGCAACAAAATTGCAGATGGAGTACAATATAAGGAAATGTGAAATTATTCGCTTTGATCGTAAGAATTAAAAAGCAGACTATTTTTTAAAAGGTGAAAAACATGTAAGTGTTGATGTTCAAAGGGACTTGGGTATGCTGGTACAAGGAAAACAGCAAGTTAGCATACAGGTGCAGCAACCAATTAGGAAGACAAATGGCATGTTGGCTTTTATTGCAAAGGGTTTGAGTACAAAAATAAAGAAGCCTTGTCACAATTGTAAATGTTTTTGGTGAGACTGCATTTGGAGTACTGTGTGCAGTTTTGGTCTCCACATTTAAGAAAGGATATACTTGCATTGGAGGCGGTGCAGCTAAAGTTCACTGAATTGGTCCCTGGGGATGAGGTGGTTGTCCTATGATGAGATGCTGAGTAAATTGGGCTGATAATCTCTGGAGTTTAGAAAAATGAGAGGCGAAAATTCTGAAGGGACTTGAGAGGGTAGTCGCTGAGATTGATTCCGTTGGTCGGGCAATCTAAAACATTGGGGCATGGTCTCAGGGTTAGGGGCCGATCATTTAGGACTGAGATGAGGAGTAATATCTTCACTCAAAGGGTTGTGAATCTTTGGAATTCTCTGCCCCGGCGGGTTGTGGATTCTCCATTGTTGAATACATTTAAGGCTGGGATAGACAGATTTTTGGGGTCTCAGGGAATTAAGGGATATGGGGAGTTGATAGGAAAATGGAGTTGAAGCCCAAGATCAGCCATGATCACACTGAATGGCAGAGCAGGCTTGACGGACCATGTGGTCTACTCCTGCTCCTATTTCTTATGTTCTTATGAATGGGGGTAGGTGAGCTATGAAAGAGCAGAGAGATTCGGGGCTGACGTTGACAAACTATTTAAAGCAATGCTTCAAGTGGATGAGGCCATTCTTAATAAGATAAACTGGTGGAACACTGTGTTTTATGGCAAGAGGCGTGGAATATAAAAGTCAAAAGCAATGTATATAAAACCTTTTGTAGGTCACAGTTGGATTACTGTATGCAGTTCTGGGGCACCACGCAATGGGAACATGTTGATTTGAGGCCAGAGAGTACAGTTGAGATTCACTAGGTTGCTGCTTGTTACGAGGAAATACAAATAGGAAAACAGACTTGAACAATTGGGTCCATTTTAATTAAAACAGAAAGAATTCTGAAGTAATTTGGTAGAGGTATTTAAAATTGTGAAGGGATGTTAGGATAAATAGAAACAGATTGTTCCTCGTGGTTAATGACTCTAGAACAAGGAAGACATAGATGTAGGATTAAATATACGAGATTTTGGACAGAGCAGGGAATTTTTTTTTTATATATATATATTTGCATTATCAGAGTTAGCGATTGGAGCAGAGACCATGCCAGCATTTAAGAATAGGTTAGATAAGAGGCTGAAGGAAAGAGAAAAACTTGGCAGGAACATAGGACAGGAACCACTGCTTGTGTGGAAGAGTGGAAGAGGATAGATGCCAACTCTGACTGGTTGGATCAAATGGCCTATTTCCATGTTGTAATGTCTGTGTCATTCTACACAATTACTACTAGGAAAAAGCAGCCAGAAGTTTTCAAAGCCTGTAAAGCCTTGTTAAAAGGCTAAAGTGAGGTGAAACATGCAGGGTGATAGTTAAAGATCACATCAAACAAGTTTGGAAAAGCCAGTGTAAAGATAAAAGATGAATAAAGCAGCTGGAAAGTAGAAGGGAGTGACATGGAACATGTAAAGAACTGACAGGAAAATAGGGAAAAGGCCACAGTCGGAATTTTCAGGTCAATGTTCAGATCAAAAGTTGCACAGTAGCCAGAAGGAACAGTTTGTTTTGAGCTTGGTTTGAATATTGTAGAAGGCCAAAGGCACTAAAGTGAAACTGAGAATGGAGAGGAGAGTTGAAGTGGCATGTAACAGGGATTATATTTATACACAGAATGGAACATTCAGCAAGCAGTCACCTGGTCTACATTTGGTTTCTCCAATAAAGAGGAAACTATTGGGGACAAATTGCAAAAATTAAGATTTCCCATCTTCAGTTTAAGGGGATAATGAGTAAGACTTCCGGTGTTTTTTGTCATCAGATTACATTTAGAATATTGTGTTGTAATGTTGCTTGAAACCTTGAAACCTTGGGCACCCTAACTTTAAAATATCAGCAATGAGCTGGAGATTATGATTCTGGAATGTTATGTTCTCAGTTATGAAGCATGGCTCAAAACAGGTGGACCGCACTGGAAGTCTAAAATGGTGTCTGCAGTGCATGCACACAATTCTGGTGCCAGTCATGCCAGACACCATATTGGTGATCCCATTAGCCAAGACACAGTGAGCAACTGGCATAAGTAGGTAGATCATGATGTCAATCAACATATAGCTCTGTTTTGACACCACCACTGGCACTCTGGATCTCAATGTTCTAGTTAACGCCCTCTCTTAGACACACACAGCTGAACATGCAGTCATCAGCAGGAAAGATACTTCGCATCACCAACCCCGAACGCGCCCCCCCCCCCCAACTCAATGTTTATGGTCTTCATGTTACACCTGTAAGCATCCTTGAAGCAGAGCTCCTAGCATCCTACTGATCTTCTGGCTCCAGCTACTTTGCCATACAGAAAATCCTTGGGAATGTGTCTAGCTTCTATCTATGAATGTGCCTGAGCCAGAGAAATTGCCTCTGCTTGATGAATGCCAACATACTCGAGAGATTAACATTTGAGAGCACTGCCACATTCGTGATTTTATTCTTCCATGAGATTCCTAGAGTGCACCACAAACAGCAAAAATGGAAGTTATTGAACTTCCTTTCTACAAACACACAAACACACACACACAAACACACACACAAACACACACACATACACACACACATACACACACACACACACACACACACAAAACACTGCTTTTTAAAGGTCTCAACTAGTACTTTCAGGTTAGCTATTGATTGATTTCTTTTGGCTGTTGCTATGATTCTATGAATGTTTGATGCTTTCAAGAGTTCTTTAAGTTCTTTAAAACTGTTGAAAGTCTACAGGGAAGAGGTGTGGCAGTTACTGAAGGACTTGGTTTTCACTTCAAGGCTTCTGCCCAAGCTAGTTGCTCACAGACACGGATGCAGTTTTATACATGTACTTGGAACACAACATGACTGGGAGACTGAACAGAGGACACACAGAGCAAGTCAAGCTACTAGAAGAGGGAGGAACCTGTAGGGGAGACCCCAGCGATTGAGTGTTGATAGACTGTACAACTACTAAGGGCATCAAAGTTGTGCCTTATCCTGTTTACATCTGACACTGTTTGAAACATGGCAGAGGTCATGAGGAGGTATCGAATGCCAGCGCACCAGAGCTGTTTGTAGAGCCCCTTAGCTACCCCTGCTAAACATAGACTATGAATCAGTCTAGGTGGCTTACTATTACACAGGATGCCACCTAGGCCAGTGTTTCCCAAACTAGGGCAAAATAGCATAATGAATCACTTGTTTGCAGTGACTTAGTAGTTAAAGTGACCCAGAATGTGTCTCCAGTTGACTCTTGTTCAAGGATTGTGGATGACATAAATATTAAAATTTTATGAAACTTTATTCTAATTGCAAGCAAATCATTTCAGTAGATGGGGTTCAAGTTCAATGACTGAAAATTAGAGCATGATACTCGCATAATCCCAGTACAATTGAAAATTTGAGTGAAATTAACATCACCTGAAGATCGAGCTGCTATTTTAATGAAAATTTTAGATTTGAATATGGAATTCTTGGAAGTAGGAGTCAGAAATTTGAGACACCTACAGTCAGCTGAGGAATCCTTAGCACCATCCAAAAATCCTCACGATGGGTTGATTTATAGCTGAACACAGTTCAGGAATTTAGTGAGAAAGAATATAGTTATGGACATTAAAAGTAAGCATTCTGTCCAAATCAATCAGGGCCCAATAAGATACTTTCATATTGTATATTAAAGTTTTACTGTGTGCAGTGGCTTTTAGACATTATCAAAGATGTCAGTTGTTTGTCAGACTTTGCATCCATAGCTCACGGTATAGGAGAAGCCATGAGAACATTTTTGAAAGAGAAAATGGCTGCCTCCAGCCACTGGGGCAAGCCTGAACAACATCTCTAAGTCTCCTGGCATGGCATATGCATACATAAAGAGAAAGAGGCTCAATAGCACAATTTTGCCTTTTGGTATGGTTGATATGTTATGTGGAATATTTGAATTCAGAGTTAAACAATTCTAAGCATTTTTGTGAAAATACTTGATGAAAGTTGTTTTGCAGAATTTGTTTCCTCCAATCCTGCAGGTGCAACTATCAGTGCTTTGGGGTGATTCTAAACAGCTTATCTTTTTAATTTGATTTGTATTGCTGAAAAAAGAGACATACTATCGAATCTTTTCATCTTGCACTAATCAGGACAGCTATGCAAGATAAACCAACAGTGAAAAGAACAACAACTAAACAAAAGCTTGGGGGACAGCCGTTCCTTAGTCCATTCCCCATGGCAATGCCTTGACCAATAGAAGTGGAAACAATGAGTCTTGTAGCGATTGGCAGTTTAAAAAAAACGATTGCTGCTATTGTCATAGAAATGGATATATGATGAGGCAGTGCAAGGAAAGATTCAAGCAGGCTTGTAAACAAAAGAAGAAGCCCAATGAAATCTACAATGTAAGAAAGCCTAAAACAACATTCAGACACTTATTCATTGTTTAATCTGAAAGTTGGAAAGACAGAATCAGTATTTGTCTCAGTGAAAGTAAATGGCAAACCTGTTCGAATGAAAGTGGATACTGAAGCTTCCACTGCAGTAATTGGGGATTATACCTTCAGATATTTGAATAATGGAGAACATCAATTAAGTTTAGAAGAAACAGCCACCAAGCTAAAAACATATATGGTGAAGACACTCCAGTAAAAGGCATAAGCAAAGTAACTGTCCATTATGGAAGCCAATCAGTAAAGCTACCCTTGATGGCGGTGGCAGGTGAAGGGCCAAGGCTCCTGGGGTAAAATTGGTTGAAGGAGATTAAGTTAGAATGGGCTGAAATTTTCCAGTTGAGAGCAAGTCGGCTACCAGAGGTACTTGGAAAGTACGCCACTGTCTTCAAGGATGAACTGAGGAAAACCCAGGGCCTACAGGCCAAGAATCATGTCGATCCGGAAGCAACCCCTCGTTTCATGAAGGCGAAACCGGTGCCATATGACTTGCGAGAAAAAGTCAACATTAAACTGAACAGAGATAAAAACAAAAACAAAAAAACTGCGGATGCTGGAAATTCAAAACAAAAACAAAAACAGAATTACCTGGAAAAACTCAGCAGGTCTGGCAGCATCGGCGGAGAAGAAAAGAGTTGACGTTTCGAGTCCTCATGACCCTTCGACAGAACTTGAGTTCGAGTCCAAGAAAGAGTTGAAATATAAGCTGGTTTAAGGTGTGGAAAGGGGGAAACAGAAAGGGGGTGGGGGTGGGGGAGGGAGCTCACGACCTAAAGTTGCTGAATTCAATATTCAGTCCGGAAGGTTGTAAAGTGCCTAGTCGGAAGATGAGGTGTTGTTCCTCCAGTTTGCGTTGGGCTTCACTGGAACAATGCAGCAAGCCAAGGACAGACATGTGAGCAAGAGAGCAGGGTGGAGTGTTAAAATGGCAAGCGACAGGGAGGTTTGAGTCATTCTTGCGGACAGACTGCAGGTGTTCTGCAAAGCGGTCGCCCAGTTTACGTTTGGTCTCTCCAATGTAGAGGAGACCACATTGGGAGCAACGAATGCAGTAGACTAAGTTGGCATTCCGTAGGGATCGCTCCCTCCGGGACACCCTGGTCCACTCCTCCATCACCCCCTACTCCTCAACCCCCTCCTATGGCACCACCCCATGCCCACGCAAAAGATGCAACACCTGCCCCTTCACTTCCTCTCTCCTCACCGTCCAAGGGCCCAAACACTCCTTTCAAGTGAAGCAGCATTTCACTTGCATTTCCCCCAACTTAGTCTACTGCATTCGTTGCTCCCAATGTGGTCTCCTCTACATTGGAGAGACCAAATGTAAACTGGGCAACCGCTTTGCAGAACACCTGCGGTCTGTCCGCAAGAATGACCCAAACCTTCCTGTCGCTTGCCATTTTAACACTCCACCCTGCTCTCTTGCTCACATGTCTGTCCTTGGCTTGCTGCATTGTTCCAGTGAAGCCCAACGCAAACTGGAGGAACAACACCTCATCTTCCGACTAGGCACTTTACAGCCTTCCGGACTGAATATTGAATTCAACAACTTTAGGTCTCGAGCTCCCTCCCCCATCCCCACCCCCTTTCTGTTTCCCCCTTTTTTTTCCAATAAATTATATAGATTTTTCTGTTCCCACCTATTTCCATTATTTTTAAATATCTTAAAATCTTTTATGCTCTCCCCACCCCCACTAGAGCTATACCTTGAGTGCCCTACCATCCATTCATTTGGATAATGTCACCAACTTTAACACCTATGTGTTCTTTGTTCTATTGTTGTTGACATCTTTTGATGATCTGCTTCTATCACTGCTTGTTTGTCCCTACAACCACAACCCCCCCTCCACTTCTCTCTCTCTCTCTCTCTCTCTCTCCCCCCCCCCCCGCCCCCCCCAACACACCTTAAACCAGCTTATATTTCAACTCTTTCTTGGACTCGAACTCAAGTTCTGTCGAAGGGTCATGAGGACTCGAAACGTCAACTCTTTTCTTCTCCGCCGATGCTGCCAGACCTGCTGAGTTTTTCCAGGTAATTCTGTTTTTGATTTTGTCATTAAACTGAACAGACTAGACAAACTGGGCATTATACAAGCTGTTCAGTTCTTGGAATGGGCAGCACCCATAATCCCTGCCCTTAAACGTCACCAAAGCATCTGAATTTGTGACTACAAACTGACGGTTAATAAAGTAGCTAAGCTTGACAGGCACCCCATTCCAAAAATCAAAGACCTATATGCCAAACCGACAGGGGGGACAATGCACACAAGCTTGACATGAGTTATGCTCATCAACAACTAGAGTTGGATAATGCCTCCCGGGAATTTGTCACAATTAATACCCACAAAGGATTGTACCAATATGATTGCCTTTTGGTGTCTCCTCCACTTGTGCCATCTTTCAGAGAACATTGGAAAGCTTACTGCAGGAACTGCCCCAGATTGTAGTCTATTAAGACAGTGTATTGGTGACAGGATTCACTGAAAAAGAGCATTTGGCAAACTTAGAAGAAGTCTTGAAATGTTTCTAGCTAGCTGCAGTGCATTTATTAAAAGAAAAGTGTGCTTTCCAAGCAAGGGAGGTAATCTATTTGGGTCACCGGGTAGTTTCACAGGGCATCCGCCCAGTTGAAGAGAGAGTGAGAGCCATAAGAGAGGCATCTGCACCAGAGAATGACTCAGAGCTCAAAATCATCTCTAAAAATGATCAACAATTATGGGCAGTTCTTACCGTATTTGTCTACAGTGCTGTCCTCCTTACATCCTTTACTCAAAAAGAACCAATGTTGGTCTTGGGAAGCACCACAGAAAGAAGCTTTCATAAAGGTGAAAAAATTGTTGCAGTGGTCTAATTTATTAGTGCATTACCACCAGATGAAAGAATTGGTGCTGATATGTGATGCATCTCCCTACGGAGTGAGAGCAGCGCTCTCTCAGTAGATGGACAATGGCACGGAACGGCCAATAGTTATGTATCAAGAGCACTCACCACAGCGGAAAAACGATACTCTCAAATAGAAAAGAAGGCCTGTCCATCATCTTTCGTGTCAATAAATTTGACCAGTACGTACACAACGCCATTTTACAATCATCTCAGACCACAAACCATTGCTAGGCTTGTTTAGTGAGGACAAGGCTATACCACCTATAGCCTCAGCAAGAATATGATGGTATTTAATTCTGGCAGCATAGAATACACTTTCATACACGGGCCTGGCAATCAAACTGCATACGCCGATGCTCTTAGTTGTTTGCCTTTACAAGAAAATGATGAGCATGCCCAGTTCCACAGGAAATTGTTAAATTTCTTAGATTCCTTGCCGGTATGTGCTCGACAGATCAGAGACTGGACAAGTCAGGACCCAGTCCTATATCAGGTACGAGAACAAATGCTACATGGTTGATCACAGGAATCCATATCTGATGAAATGAAACTGTACTTCAATAGAAGACATGAAATAACCAGCCAGGATGGCATCTTATTTGAGGAGCACGAGTGATAGTTCCTCCAAAGGGAAGGGAGCCACTTTTAATTGAACTACACAGTGCCCAACCAGGAATTTCCCGAATGAAGACCATAGCACGCAGCTATTTATGGTGGCCTGGGATGGATGGCGAAATAAAAAGTTTAGCAAAGCACTGCTTGCAATGTCAGCAATTGCTAAAGTTGCCAGTGACAGCTCTATTATACCTATGGGAATGGCCAGGTAGACGCTGGGTGTGGTACACATTGACTACGTTGGACTTTTCCAGGGCACAATGTTTCTGCTCATTGTTGATGCCCATTCAAAATGGTTGGATGTATATGAGTGAAGTCACCAACGTCAGCCACTACAATTGAGAAACTATGTCAGAGTTTTGACATTCATGGACTACCAGAAGTAGTCATTTCTGATTAATTTAGGAGTGGTGAGTTTCAATGGTTTATCAGCCTCAACGGTATCACTCACGTGAAAATTATACCATACCACCCTTTCTCAAACAGACTGGCCGAAACTGTAGTTCAAATGTTCAAGACTGGCATGAGAAAGCTAACTGGTGATCCCTTGGCAACCAAGCTAGCATGCTTTATTTTTCATTACAGGACGAGCGCTCACACAACAGGTGTCATACCTGTGGAGTTATTGTTGAAACGCCGTCTCAGGACAAGATTGAGCTTAATAATGCCGAATTTAAAGGGGAATGTAGAAAAAAGTCAGGGAAGCCAGAAAGTTAGACATGACTGCATAGTTGTGGGAGAATCGGTATACATGTAAAACTTCAGAGAAGGACCAAAGTGGTTACCGGTTGAAATAAGTGTATTGACTGGATCTCCTACCTTGCCACGTGAAGGTGGAAGGCCGGACCATTCGCAAACACGTGGACCATTTAAGGATGAAAGACAAATCACCAAGATTTGGTTCTACCAGTGACCATGACCGGGTCTGCGTTTCCTGTTGAGGATACCCAATCCAGGACTGACAGGTCTGATGTTCCTGTAAGAGTTGAGGATACAGAACTGCAAGTGCCCACCGAAGCACCTGATGTTCAGGCAACTCCAGAAAAGGAGGTTCCTGGCAAGGAATCTGAAGTTGTGGAGCTGCGATGTTCCACATGTATTAGGAAACCACCTGAAAGACTGAACTTGTAAATTCCTTACCCAGTGCTAATATCATGTTGTCTTGAAAAATTTGTACTTATAAATATAATATATATAGCCAAGTTAAAGGGGGAGGAATGTAGTAATTATGGTTTCATTTTTGTGTAATGTTCTTTTAAGAATAATACTTGTTAAGGAAGATCACATGATCTGTAGTAACCAATAGGAGAGTCGCACAGGCTACCTCAGTGTAGAGATAGAGTTGTAGTTGAAAGCACACGTGTAGTTGCTGCTGAGTATATTGTAAATAAACTTAATGATTCCACCCAAGAAGTCTGCAGATCAACTCTATCATTAATAGCACAACTCAGCCACTCTACAACAAGAAGTCAAAGTGCTGAGATAACGTGAATGATTTGAAGCTGCTCATCATTCTCTTTTTAATACTTGTAAATGAGAAAAATAGCAAAATGAATTTGAAGCAAAAACACTGATACACAAACAGCCTTGCAATCATGCAAAAGAATGTCTGTTGTAGGAAGGACAGGAAATGCCAAGTGACTGTCATCTATTTGATAAATTCCATCCACATGATGATAGGGTAGGATATCAAAAAAATTCACTCTCACCTATTTGATAAATTCCATCCACATGATGATAGGGTAGGATATCAAAATAATTTAATGTTAAGAAAATTTCAATCTTTTCCTTCTTACTTACTCCATAGTCACTATACCCTCTGCTTCCTGTGAACAGTAATTACTATTCTTTTCTTTTTTCATGCTGTCTTTTCCATAAACTAAATGTCTTAAAGTGATGATAGTTGACCTGTCTTCATATGTCTAGTTTTGCCAACATGAAAGGATTTTAAATACTTTCAAATACTGTCATCTACGAAATAGGATTACACAATAATTAGCCAATTACCTCTGGAACTGGTCTGGCTTCCTTTCTAATGGGGATCAACCTGAAAAGGAGACAACTTCATGGTTAAGTTTGTGATGGGCCTTCACGGTAAGAAAGTGAGGTTTAAACAAATAGTGCTGAAATAGTCAATTATTAAATCTGTAAGATGCCTCCTTATTTTGGAGGTTTTGATTTTATAGAGGTGCTGTCTGAGAATGTGTATAGTGAACTGGATATTGTAGGTGGAGGAAGGGACCCAAAATAACATGCATTGTTTTCATCTTCACAAATGGTCTATCTACATGATAATTTTCTGTATCAGTATCCCGGTTATATGGCAGCTGCAATTTCAGGGTATGGTAAGAAGTGGTCTCAGTTTCTCATTAGGCGTTCCGGTGCCCAACAATATGCTCAAAATAGCTCAGATGACCCAGTTTGCAGCTTTCCCCTCTTTACATGAACCATATCAGAGATTCCCATCAGCACTTTGCATTTTCACACAGCACCAGCATCTTTTCTCTTAACTTCCTCTCCCCTCCCTTTTACCCCACGCTCTGTTTACTGTAAGCAAACTAAAAACAACATCTCAGCAACACTCTGTGATTTGGAATGCCCCAATTTGCTGGCCATTGACTGGCTTCACTGGGATGCTCCCGCATGCGCAGAAATCCTTCTCACCTACATCAGGAACTGGGAAGGAACCAGCATCCGGGTGATGACAGGAGATCGACAGTGATGTCCACCAACTGCAAGCCGCACTTGAAGAGGTAGTCAGACAGCGCCCAAAAGTAAACCACCAATCAGCACTGACCACAGTGGCAGGCATGTTTGGTTGTGTTGTGGCATGTTCATCCAAACTTCTCATTGAAAGATCATGAGCTTTCCTGCTTGTGACTCTGGGTACAAACAAAATCTCTCTTGCTTGAGGTACATTTGCTAGTTTAAAAACCAGCTTCTAGCTGAAAATATCTATTGTTAGAACCAAGTGTGCAAATGAAAATAAGCAAGGCTTTAAAATGGAGATTGGTCTTACCATTGTGCATTGCACAGCAAAGTTAGAGTAGAATGAAGGATTCTGGGATTTTGTAACAAGCGTAGCTTTGGTTCGGTTTTTTAAGAAAATGGAGCAGAGATGTCATTGAAACAAAAATCTGTGGTTCGCAACTGCAGCCTTCAATAATTGGGTGTCTTTAGGGTGGCCAAATCTGATTTGGCATATTCTGGGGAATATCATCACATGACCTCCTACCTTCAACTGCCTCTCCCCCGACTCCTGCCATTAGTCACCCAACATGTCAATCATCACGGAGCCCTGCTTCCCAAGGCTTTTCAATGTGTTCTGGTTTTGACTTTTGAAAATCTGGTCACCCTGTTTCAGGGCCCTCCTGCTTTTACATACGCATGGTTCAATGAAAGATCATTTCAAAGCACATCATCAGGGTACTCAAAATATCTTCATGGAGAAAATTCACAGGTTTCTATCTCCCACTTCTGCCAAGATATGTTTGTCTATTTTGTTACACCAGTGCTCCTTTACATTGTTTTTAACCTCACAGCTAAATGCCTTGTTGAAGAGTTTAGCCAAGATCAAGACACAAGTATTCATTTATGGAAAGCGTTATGCTAAAAATGAGAGGGTCTCAAAAGAGTAAAAATTCCTTTGTCGGAGTCAAGGCATACACATACATTAGTATTGCTGGTATTTCTGTACAACATGAATTGGTCAAATGGTTGAGCGAGTAGCTCCCACAAGTTTTTCACATACTCAGTGAAGGATTCCTTCACCTTTGCAAAGACCATACAGGACTACCATATTGATTGCAATGCCATGTCCATGTACTCGTCTGACATTGCTAACCTATTCAGTAATGCACCGCTCAAGAGAGCCATAAATATTTGTTCTGCATCGTTACATCATGATGATCTAGACGTGCCGCCATTGTAGGAATCTGTATTCATTGGGCTTATGAACTCAGTAACTCATGCAGATGCATTCAGTTTTAACATATGCCCAAATAGGTGATGTTGCCATGGGATCCCCCAGGCCCAGCTCTCGCAAACATCCTTGTAGACTTCCATGAGGAATGTGTCTTCGATGGAATAACTCTTAACCTCCTACCTCTTGCTTATTTGTGATATGTAGATGATATGCTATATTTGAATCTGCAGCTGCATGTAAGAATTTCCTTACGCACCATAATAGGCTCCATCCTGTGCTCAAGTTCACCTTTGAAATGGAGCAGTCAAAAGAACTCCCTTTCCACAAAGTGCGAGTTGAGAAAAATGCCAGTGGGTTCCCGACTACTGTCTACCACTGATTAATAGAGATTTTGAGATTCCTACAGTTCCATGTGCTATAAGATTGATCTTAGTGGCAACCTTGTAAAATTGCTCATTGCTCACCATGCAAGCTTGATGCTGAAGTAGGGCACATCAAAGCTATTCTATGGGATAATGGTTACCCTGATCAGATCATTGTTCATCGTATATCGGTGCAAACTTATGAATGGGCCTAAGGCTGCCATTTTTGGTTCTGAAAAATACCCAGTCTACCTCAGATTAGAGGTATCAAAAATTTGAGCAACTGGCGAAGCTAGCCATTTCATGCGTTGGCATAGTGGTATTGTGACTGAACTAGTAATCCAGAGACCCAGGGTAATGCTCCGGGGACGCGGATTCAAATCCCACCATGGCAGATAGTGGAATTTGAACTTAATAAAAGTCTGTAATTAAAAGTCTAATGATGACCATGAAACCATTGTCGATTGTTGTAAAGACGCATATCGTTCACTAATGTCCTTTAGGGAAAGAAACCTGCCGTCCTCACCTGGGCAGGCCTACTTGTGACTCCAGATCTGAAGTAATGTGGTTGACTCTTAAATGCCCTCTGAAATCAAACCGCGACAAAGTCTATAGAAAGGAATGAAATTGGATGGACCACACAGCATCGACTTAGACACCAGAAACGGCAATGGCAAACCCAGCCCTGTTGACCCTGCAAAGTCATCCTTACTAACACCTGGGAGCTTGTGCCAAAGTTGGGAGAGCTGTCTCACAGGCTAGTCAAGCAACAGTGTGGCATAGTCATGGAATTATACCTTGCAGACCATGTCCCTGACATCACCATCACTATCCTTGGGTATGTCCTGTTGCACTGGCAGATCCAGTAGAGGTGGCAGCACTGTGGTATACAGTTGGGGGGGTGTTGCCCTGGGGGTCCGCAACTCCAACTCCAGACCCCATGAAGTCTCATGGCATCAGGTCAAATATGGGCAAGGAAACCTCCTGCTGATTATCACATGCTGCCCTCCAGTGCTGAATCAGTACTCCTCCATGTTGAACACCACTTGGAGGAAGCACTGAGGGTGGCAAGAGCACAGAATGTACTCTGAATGGGGGACTTCAATGCCCATCATCAAGAATGGCTCAATAGCACCACCACAGACCGAGCTGGACGAATCCTAAAGGACATACTGGCTATACAGGCTATACTGAGCCTGTGACAGGTTGTGAGGGAACCAACAAGAGGGAAAAACATACCATGGCCTCATCCTCACCAACCTGCCTGCCACAGTTTGAGTTGCTATACCTGTTCAAAATCTATCCCATTTAGCACGGTGGTAGTCTTTCCATGACAGCATTGGTAGGAGTGACCACTGCATAGTCCTTGTGAAGACAAGTCCCATCTTCATATTGAGGATACCCTCCATCGTGTTGTGTGGCACTACCACCGTGCTAAATGGGATAGATTTTGAACAGGTATAGCAACTCAAACTGGGCAAACATGAGGCACTGTGTGCCATCATCAGCAACAGAATTGTACTTAACCACAATCTGTAACCTCATGGGCCGGCATATTACTCTACCATTACCAACAAGCCAGGGGATCAACCTTGGTTCAATGAAGAGTGCAGGAAGGCATGCCCGGAGCAGCACCAGGCATACCTAAAAATGAGGTGTCAGCCTGGTGAAGCTACAACACAAGGACTACTTGAATGCCAAATAGCATAAGCAGCAAGTGATAGACAGAGCTAAGCAATTCCACAACCAATGAATCAGATCTAAGCTGTGCAGTCCTGCCACATCAGCCATGAATGGTAGTGGACAATTAAACAACTCGCTGGAGGAGGAGGTTGCACCAACATCCCCATCCTCAATGATGGAGGAGCCCAGCACATCAGTGCAAAGGATAAGGCTGAAGCATTCGCAACAATCTTCAGCCAGAAGTGCTTAGTGGATGACCCATCATAGAAGCCAGTCTTCAGCCAATTCGATTCACTGCACATGATATCAAGAAATGACTGAAGGCATTGGATAATGCAAAGGCCATGGGCTCTGACAGTATTCCGGCAATAGTACTGAAGACTTGGGCTCCAGGCTTGCCGCAGCCCTACCCAAACTGTTCTAGTACATCTACAACACAAGCATCTGCCCGGCAATGTGGGAAGTTGCCCAGGTATGTCCTGTACACACAAAGCAGGACAATCCAACCCAACCAATTACTGCCCCATCAGCCTATTCTCCATCATCAGTAATGGAAGGGGTCATCAACAGTGGTATCAAGTGGCACTTGCTTAGCAATAACCTGCTCACTGGCACCAAGTTTGGATTCCGCCAAGGGCACACAGCTCCTGACCTCATTCAAGCCTTGGTTCAAACATGGACAAAAGAGCTGAACTCCAGAGGTGAGGTGAGAGTGACTGCCCTTGACATCAAGGCAGCATTTGACTCAATGTGGCATCAAGGAGCCCGAGCAAGACTGGAGTCAATTGGAATCGGGAAAAACTGTCCACTGGTTGGAGTCACACCTAACACAAAGGAAGATGGTTGTCGTTGTTGAAGGTCAATCATCTCAGTTCCAGGACATCACTGCAGGAGTTCCTGGGTTGTGTCCTAGGCCCATCTTGAGCTGCTTCATCAATGACCTTCCATCCATCATAAGGTCAGAAGTGGGGTATTCGCTGATGATTGCACAATGTTCACCATTCGCAACTCCTCAGATACTGAAGCAGCCCATGTCCAAATGCAGCAAGACTTGGACATTATCCAGCCTGACAAGTGGCAAGTAACATTCATGCCATGCAAGTACCAGGCAATGACCATCTCCAACAGGAGAGAATCTAACCATCACATCCTCAACATTCAATGGCATTACTGTCTCTGAATCCCCCACTATCAACATCCTGGGGTTTACCATTGACCAAAACCTGCACTGGACTAACCATATAAATACTGTAGCTACAAGAGCAGGTCAGAGGCCAGGAATCCTGAGGTAAGTAACTCACCTCCTGACTCCCCAAAGCCTGTCTGCTAGGCACAAGTCAGGAGTGTGATGGAATACTCTCCACTTGCTTGCTTGAGTGCAGTTCCAACAACACTCAAGAAGGTTAACACCATCCAGGCCAAAGCAGCCTGCTTGATTGGCACCCCATCCACAAACATTCACTCCATTCACCACTGATGTACAGTAGCAGCAGTGTGTACCATCTACAGGATGCACTGCAGAAACTCACCAAGGCTCTTTAGACAGCACCTTCCAAACCAACAACCACTACCATCTAGAAGGACAAGGGCGGTAGATACATGGGAACACCACCACCTGGAAGGTCCCCTCCAAGCCACTCACCATCTTCACTTGGAAATATATCACTGTTCTTTCACTGTTGCTAAAACAAAACCCTGGAACTCCCTCCCTTACAGCACTGTGGGTGTACCTACACCTCATGGATTACAGCGATTCAAGAAGGCAGCTCAACACCATCTTTTCAATGGCAATTAGGGATAGGCAAAAAATTGCTGGCCCAGCCAGTGACACCCACATCCCATAAATGAATTCAAAACGTGAAGTAGCAACATGAGTGGCATTCTCCACTAACAGAATACTGCCATCAAGCTAAACAGATATCCTGCTTATCACGCAAATGAGTAAATAGGGTTTTCTCTCTGGCTGTCCTGGTCAATATTCATTTCTCAATTAACACAATCAAAATAGATTAACCGGCTGTTTATCTCATTTATAGGACTTTGTTATATGCCAATTGGCTGCCATATCTGGCTACATAACAACAGGAATTGCATTTAAAAATAATTCATTGGTGTGAAATGCTTTGGAAATCCTCTGAAAGGTGCAATTAATGCAAGTTATTTCTATTATCATAAGTAAACAGGTTACATGCAAAAATACACCTGAAGCCCTTGGGAGGTTGAGCAGGGGGTGGGGAAGAAAAGATTGATATAAATAAATAGGAAATAACCTGCAATTATCTAGCACCGTTCACAACCATGGGCGTTCCAAAGCGCTTCATAGCCAATTCATCATTTTTGAAATGCAGTTTTTGTTGTTATATAAGCAAATGTAGCTGCCAATTTGCACAAAGCCAAGTCCAACAGTAAATGGAATAAATTGACACTTAACCTTCAATGTTTCATTCGACCTTACGCTTGGTCTGTGTTAATTACTGTAAATCCCATCAGCCTGCTAAATATGGTCAGGTGCAGATCTGCACATTCCCTGATGGAAGTATTTCCTGCATATCCTGTGTTTACAGGTCAGTGCTCATTGTTTCAGTCCATCTATAAGTACTGTGAACTATGAATCTAAATCAACACCTATTCAAACCAACAGATACAAACTTAAATGATGGTACAAGAAAACACATTTTTGGCGTTATATTTCATATGGAGCTCCTTGTTCTCACTTTCTTACCTGGAAAAGGACGGGATCTCAATTATGGACATTAAGTGGGTTGTTTTAAACAAAGAGGGGCAGAGGGGGAATTGTTCCACATATTGATTTGGGATGTCAGTTGTGGAGAGTCTACTCTTGCCTCAGCACAACAACCCTCATTAGTTCACAATAGTTTTCTCTGCATTTCTACTTGTAGATATTTTTAAAAACCCATTAAAATTCATTGCGTGTGTTTAAGAAGGATATCCTGATCTGCCTCCTTAAGTATACTAATTTCCAGGTATCCAGGAAATTTGTAATTCAGGAATTTTCCAGTCACCTCACATATGTAGAAGTTAACATCATACCTCCGAGGAAAGCCTCTGTACTCATATGGTATCATCTGTGCAGGTCTGTAGAATGTGTAAGGTTCTTCTAGGTATTGGCACCTTCTCATTGGGGTTAACACTTCTATTGTTCTAACTTCATTCGGTTAATCCATCTAGTGAGTTATGTTCCCCCGCATTGGTCCCATTATATCTCAAGGCTGTGCATGTGAGGAAAATACTAAGTGATATATTTTCATTCTGTTCACTATTTTTAGCAAAAGGAAAGGGCGTGTGTATCAAGTAGTGCTTCCTCTGGTCTATTCACCTCTAGTTTTTCCTAAAAAAAAAAGAGGCCGAATCAACCCTGTTCTGTTCATGTCATTAACTGGACATGATTTTTCATTGAATGTTAACTGAATCGAGTTCCTGCTGGGCTGATGCCTGGCCTGAAGACCACCCACAGAAACTGGATATTCCAAGCTGTGAGGCTGCCCTTTCAGATTGAGCATCTGCAAAAGAGCAATCAGCAGCTTCCCCACACTTCAGCCACACTTGCTAAAACAAAAATAAAAATACCTGGAAAAACTCAGCAGGTCTGGCAGCATCTGCAGAGAGGAACACAGTTAACATTTCGAGTCCGTATGACTCTTCAACAGAACTAAGTAAAAATAGAAAAGAGGTGAAATATAAGCTGGTTTATTATTTTTTTTAGTTCTGTTGAAGAGTCATACGGACTCAAAACGTTAACTGTGTTCCTCTCCGCAGATGCTGCCAGACCTGCTGAGTTTTTCCAGGTATTTTTATTTTTGTTTTGGATTTCCAGCATCCGCAGTTTTTTGCTTTTATCTTAGATATTTCTTGCTGCTGGCTGCAACAGGACTGTGTTGTGGGCAAGTAGTTGATGCTACTTGACCACCAGACCAAAATCTGCTTTGAACTTATGCCTGTAAAGCTCACAGCAGCAAACACTTCTCACGCCACCATTTTGAGTAACACTGTAATTTCTGCCGCCAAACAGGAACTCAGCATCCGTTCTGTCTGATGACACGTGCACAGTTTCTCCTGCAGCTGACTTAATTGTTGTGCCCTCGTTGACTGCCTCCTGTGGTGAGCAGGGGCAGGAAACAGTGAAGAGATGGAGCGAGAACAGTGTGTGTTCTTTTCTGTCTTTGTTAGATCTGCACCATCATTGATGCAGGCAGCTACCTGGGATGTTGCTGTCAATGAGTCTTAGGCACTGCAAATGCAAGTTCAGGGAGTGCAGACTGTGCAGTTGCTGCTTCAGCAAATGCATCCTTTGATTGATTATTGGTTTCTTAGTGATAAACCTGCCTGGTGCCTCTCTTATTCATGTGAATGAGTCAATCCAGGAAAAGCAGCTATGTTCAGCTCTGATATCAAGTGAGGCATTTGAAAAAAAACACCATTGAATTTATGCTAAGGCATAAGCCATGCTTTAAATGCATCATTCATTGGCCTTCAAAAAACAAACAGATAATTGTAATGATTATGGTTTAGTTTAGTGTGTAATGTACCTTTAAGAATGATATGTGTTAAGGAAGATCACATGATCTGTAGTAACCAATAGGAGAGTCGCACAGGCTACCTCAGCAGCCAGTGTAGAGATAGAGTTGGAGTTGAAAGCACACATGTAGTTGCTGCTGAGTATATTGTAAATAAACTTAATGTTTCCACTTAAGAAATGTCTGCAGTTTAACTCAATCAAAAATAGTAGCAACTCGGCCACCCTCACAAAAATAATCAACTCCTCAGCCCGTACAAGGAGGCACTCAGGAACAGACTTTCCAGTTAGTTTGACTCATTGGACCATTTCATGGGAAAATGGCAACTTCCTCTCAGTCTCTTCCCTTAATGGGAGATTGGGCATTTGCTAAAGTTGCATTGCAACAGTAAGCATGTATCTTATCATTCTAGTGTAGGAGGGGGGGAGATGACCCACCAAACCCAACCAGCAGAAATAACTCTGTCAACTTTTGACACAACAGATGGACTCTATTGAAGAAAATGACTCAAAAACAGTATCTTTGCTTTGTATTTCTACTTAAGAATTTATGTGGCATCTTTAGTGTTAAAAAGCTGGATTTGTGCCTTGCCAATTATGTTTTGATAATCTGCTTGAATTTGGGTTTCTGTCAGATGTTATTCAGCACAATATTGTATTCCAATTCTATAAGGTGTCTCCATTACCCTATTTGCAATCTTCACGCTCTCCCTTCAGATACCATGCCCTAAGAGGGCATTGGCGACCAGGGACTTCCTTGTGTTGGTCCATGGTTAGCCTTGGCAAGTTACTGCAAGTGGTTTGCCATTGCCTTCTGCAGGTTCTGGTTGAGGAGACTTTCCCACTCTTAATGCCTGCCATAGGTGGATTGGAAGGATTTGCAGATTGATACTCAACCTGTTTGGTCACGTTATGAATGCACTTTCTGTGGCCATCAAATCCTGGAGTGGCACTCAAGCCTGGGGCTTCTCACTCAGAGGTAGGGATGCCACCTCTTTGTGCCACAAGACCCCCCACCTTGTTTGCAACACATGAATTAATTTGCTGCCTCAGTTATCTTACTGCTGATATGTTAAGTGACAGTCTTAGGTGAAACATCAAAGAATATGCATTGAGGCCCTATTGAAACACCTTAAGTTGGATATCCATAATTATTGCATTTTCTGCAAGAGTAGAAAGGTCCCTTTGGCTTGATGAAATGAATCTTTTGTAAACACAGTTTCTTCAATATCTATGTCTTAAAGATGATATTTGTTGAAAGGAGTTTTCAAAAAAACATGTTACTTGTGCTCACCTGAAAATAATGATATTGATGAATGGCCCTTACAACCCTCGACAAAGTTCTGAAAACCTGAAAGGAATTCTTTTTACAAGTGACTGTGAAGTTTCTTGTGAGCATCAACTTTGTTGGTATTAGACCAGATGTTATTGAGTTACGTTGTTTTTACGTTGTTATCCAAGCCCAAGCAAGCAGATGTCCAGTGTGTACAGTAATAACAGGCCACGGTATAGAAATAGAGTGGCTTTCGGAGGGCAGATCATCCACAAAGAAAAGTTACCCATGTTGCACTATCTGAGGCCTGAAGGCTTTAATTCTTCATTTGGTTGGCTGAGTGTTATTAAAGAGGCACTTTGCATTGGAATCATCAAGTTAGCAAGGCGAGATGCATGGTCTCCTGATTGTCTGCTTATCTCAGAGACACTGGTTATCTGTTCTTGAAACAACAATGTTACCGAAACTGCTTTATCTTGTTTGAAAGAAATGGTTTTTATATAGGCTTTTGGTTACAAAAAAGAATGGTGTCTTAAGATGCTCATTCCTGCCAGTGCTAATTTGTATTTATGGTCATACCTACAACTGTGCTTATGATCATCCTGAGGAAAGATGAACACAATGCAATAAAAATCTTGGTTAGCTTTTTTTTTTGCAATTGAAATAATTTTAACTCTCTGCTTAAGAATGATGTGGAGCATTTTATAAGATGTCACAGCATCTCCAGTTCCCTTGCTGTGTAGGACATGGTTGAAATATCCATAAAGAAGGTCGCAAACAAAGGAAAAATTTAAATACATTTATCTGCACTAAAGCTGGTGGATTCATTTACATATGTAGCTGTTCTATGAATGTCAGAGTTATAGTTTTATAATTACAGAAACGTATTCGCTGAGTTTTCCTCACTTTATGTATCAGCTAATGTCAAATTCCTGTATTTTTTTTCAGTGTTTACTCTACATTACTTCATCTTTAAAGACACTTAAGCAACGAAATGGAAACTTTTGTTGGCTCGTGAGTGAAAACCGCTGGACTAGAGTTAATTTAAGCAGCTGAAAAGACCTCAACTCCATCTTTGGAGGAAAGCCTAATCTCCCTTTTAGAGATGATGCTTGCCCAGTCCATGTGTGCCAAATGATTTCAAAACATGAAAGGCAGTGGTGAAGTGTCAGGGCACTTTAAAACTAAGACCCAATTGATAGTGTCTGTGACGATGATACTAATTGGAATGTGACAGCTGGTATCAGGCCTCATTAAATGCAGACAACCACAGCTTAGCCTGTTTTTTACACCCTGAAGCAGTTGGTTAAGTTTCTAACAAAGAGCATTCTTTTAAACAATTCTCAAAAGCAAAGTTCAGACACAATGAACAGCAGTAGGAATGGTTTGATTGCTGATGAAGAGGTTAAAATGAACTATTGTCACTTACTGGCAAAGTTCCAACTACTGTACCTCGGCTGAGATGCAAATTATCTCCATTCTAAATTTGGTTGATGCTCCTGCTGCAAAGGAAGGGTTGTTTCCAATGGTAAAAATATATCAAATAAAAGGTTTACGTTGTGAGCCATCTTAGTCTTAATTTTAGCAGCAGCTGTAGTGTGAGTGTATACCAGAAATAGAGCACCATACGATCCCTTTGTCAAAAGTTAGAATCATTGAATGACACAACACAGAAGGAAGCCATTTGGCCCAATGTGCCAGTGCTGGCTCTTTTGTATTCTTTCCAACTAAACCCACTTCCCAGCTCTCCCCATAATCTTATCATTTGTTTTCTCTTCAAGTATTCACTGAATTCTCTTTTGAAAGTTACTCTTGAATCTGCTTCTGCCACCCTTTCAGGCAGTGCATTCCGAATCTTAACAACTTACTGGGAGCCCTTGACAGAAGTAGTTTCAGAAGATGCACAAGTTAAACCAGCACTTCACAGTGGTTCAGCTGTTATTCTTATCACGCCGTCTCATACTGGGCAAAATATTTCTTTGAATTTTGTGGCATTTTAAACAAAACCTAAAGCAGACTCAAAATCTGCCACATTCCATATATTGCTATGTCTGATTATAATAATTTCTAGTAAAAAGTTAGCTGGAAACCATATCTTCATAGTTGTCAATGCCAAATTTTGTGTAGGGTCTTTCTACCATTTCTAACTGAATCAAAATGAAAAATGTCCTTTTGAACTGATACAATAGTAACTATAGAAGGAGGTGTGACAGCACAACAGTCAATACTGAGTAGTTGATTTATTTACGAATAAATCATAGTGATCGAGAAACTGGGGGAAACTTGGGCCAGCAATATAGGTTGCTACTGATCAGCCTTGTCTTTAACAGAAGTGTTGCCACTTCAGGAGCTGCAACTATTTGGTGAAAGCAGGACAACATAAAAACAAACAAACTGCTCAGTTGCCCTTCTCAATGATTGCTAGGGATGGTAATAAATCATATATATATATATTCTCTCCTATATTTTAGGTGACCATTGTGAAGTGAGCAGCCGATCAGGCCGCTGTGCACCCGGAGTCTGCAAGAATGGAGGAACCTGCGTTAATCTACTTGTTGGCGGTTTCAGATGTGAATGCCCGTCTGGCGAGTATGAGAGGCCATACTGTGAAATGACAACCCGTAGCTTTCCTCCACAGTCATTTGTGACTTTCAAGGGCCTACGGCAGCGCTTCCATTTCACTGTCTCCCTCATGTGAGTACAAATGACTAAAGGCAAACTCATGCAATTAAAACTCTCAAGAAAAGTGAGCCAAACTGAGGAGTGAATGTTAATATTGAACTGGAGTGAAGTGTAGGAGTCAAGTCTGTAAAGTTCTATCAGTAGTTTGGACCTTGGTTATTTTCCAAAATTGTCAAAGTTAATGACAAGGTGACTTTTCCCACTTGTAAGGCAGAACTGTAGGATATATGAATGGAATGAATAAGTGTTAAATAAATCTGGAAACTGGAAATTTCTTTCCTCACAGCATTGTGGCTATATAAAAATGACAGGTAACAAGATAGACTGCTGGATAAATATCTGTCAAATAATGGGTTTGGTGATCTGTGATGATTTAATGCTAAGTCTCACTGATGGTCTTAGTGTTCTCAGAATGATGACTAAGCAATCTGTGGAATATCAGGATGAATAGTGTGATTTTTAATTCAGAATGGATTAAATTCTGGAGGTTTTCTTGATTTCCTTCCAGAGTTGAGTTTCAAACCTTTGAGTTTCATCTTGTTTAAGATTGTATTTGTGGTCAGTTGTGTTGTGAATGGAGCAGACAAACCAGAGTCCACATGGTCTGTGACATAGCTCGCATTTGCCCATGTTGAAATCTATTTGCCCATTCATTTAGCCTGTCAATATTTGTTTGTAATTTTATGCTTCCATTTACACTGAAAATGTGGCTTTCTATTCCACCATCTAAGTCGTTAATGAATACAGTGAATAGCTGAAGTCCCAGCACAGTTCCCTGCAGGACACCAGTAGCCACATTCTACCAATTAGAGCACTTCCCAATGTTCGTACTGTTTGTATCTTTCAACTCAGACAATTTCCTGAACAGTTCAATAATTTGCCACCAATTCCATGAGCTTCAACTTGGCTCAACAACCTCTTACGAGGAACTTTATCAAATGCCTTCTGGAAGTCCATAAATAACATCCACAGAAACTACCTTGTCCACAACTTTTAGTCACCTTTTCTAAAAATTCATTCAGTTTCATCAAGCATAACCACCTTTTACAAAACCATGTTGGCTCTCTCTGACCAGCTGAAACTTTTCAAGGTGTTGGTCCCCTACCCTTAACTAAAGACTCTTAACAGTTTCCCAGCAACGGATGCTAGGCTAACTGGTCTATAATTCCCCGGTTTCCCTCTCACGTTTCTTAAATAGCAGTGTTACGTATGAAATTTTCCAATCATAAGGAATAATTCCTGAATAATTCCTAGTCGCCCTTGAGAAGGTGGTGGTGAGCTGCCTTCTTGAACCACTGCAGTCCATGTGGTGTAGATACACCCACAGTTTATTATTTAAAATCCTTCCATTGAAGCAATCTAATCTTGGGAATTGTCACTCTGTAGTGCCATTATTTTCTTTATTGCTGTTATTTTGCTTGCATTAATTTTAGTGAGTTCCTGTCCTTGAGATGTCTGACATACTGACTTCCTCTAACATAAATACTGACCCAAAATAATTAATCAGAATGTCTGCCATTTCCTTCATTTCATGACAATTTCACCATTATCACATTTCAATGACCCCATGTTGAAGGTGGTAGGGCCTAGGACACTCATCTGAGGAATTCCAGCAGTGATGTCCTAGGATTGAGATGATTGACGTTCAACAACCACAACCACGTTCCTTTGTGCCAGATGACTCCAACCAGTGGAGAGATTTCCCCCTGATTCCCATTGACTTCAGTTTTGCTAGGGCTCCTTGATGTCACACTGGTCAAATGCTTCCTTGATGTCAAGTATAGTCACTCGCACCTCACCTCGAGTTCAGGTCTTTTGTCCATGTTTGGACAAAGGTTGTAATAAGATTGGGAGCTGAGTGGTGTTGGCTGAACTCAGACTGAGCATCAGGGAGTAGGTTATTGTTGAGTCAATGTCACATGTTAGCACTGTTGACGACCCCCTTCCATCACTTTGCTAATGACTGAGAAAAGACTGATGGGGGAATAATTGGCCGGATTGGATTTGTCCTGCTTTTTATGGACCGGATATACTTGGGCAATTTTCCACATTTTTGGGTACATGCCAGTTTTGTAGCTGTACTGGAATAGCTCAGCTATGGGTGTGGGTAGTTCTGGAGGACAAATTTTCAGTACTATTGCTGGAATCTCTTGCATCAGTAGATACTGTTTACTTCTAATGACCTGCTCTGTATGTTGAGCTGTTTCTGTTAGCTAACTTGCAGTTTCTTTTGCAGTTTTTAAAGTTCAAAATTAAATTCAAATGTGAAATGAAATTTCAGGTTGAAACTACTTAGCAGATAATACCCAATCTTTGGCCTCAGCTATATACAATCTATATCAATGTAGATTATATTATATATATCTACATATATAATAATTTAATGTATCCAAGTTTGCTTTCAGTACAAAGTTAGGTGGAAAAGTTGTGGGAACGATACAAAGAGGCTCCAAAGGGACATGGACAGGTTAATTGAATGGGCAAAGCATGCTCACTGGAATAAAATATAGAGAAGTGTGAAGTTATCCACTTTGAAAAGAAAAGTAGAATATTTTTAAGTAGTGAAGAGACTGGGAAATATTGGTATTCAGAGGGACCTGGATGTCCATTTACATGTACCACAGAAGTTAACAGGCAAGTATATTAAAGAGTTAAGAAAGCAAATTTTATGTTAGCCTTTATTAAAAAGGCATTGAAGTATAACAGTAAAGAAGTACAGAGGAACATAGGACTTAGGAGTAGGAGCATGCCATTCCACCCTTTGAGTCTGCTTCACAGTTCAATAAGATCATGGCTTTTCTCAATTTCACTTTCCTGTCTGTCCCCCATTACCTCTGATTATCAAAAATCTGTCTAACTCAGCCTTGAATAAATTCAATGATCCAGCCTCCACTGCTTTCTGGGGAAGAGAATTCCACACACTAATGACCCTCTGAGAGAAAATAATTCTCTTCATCTCAGTCTTAAAAGGGAGACCTCTTGTTCTTAAACTGTGTTCCCTAGCTCTAGTCTCCTCCACAAGTGAAACATCCTCCTGGTGTTTACCCTATCAAGTCCCCTCAGGATCTTACCTGTTTCTATAAGATCACCTCTCGTTCTTCTAAACTCCAGTTAGGCCCAACCTGTTAAACATTTCTTCACAAGACAAGCATTTCATCCCAGGGATGATTATTAAAATTTTATAGGGCTTTGGCGAGATGACACCTTTAGGACTATGCACAGTTTGGATAATCTTACCAAAGAAAGATATACTTGTCTTAGAGGCAGTGCAACAAAGGTTCTCCAGATTGGTTCCTGGGATTAGGGCATAGTCCTCTGAGGAGAGATGGAGTAGACAAAGCTAATATACCCTACAATTTAAAAGAATGAGAGGTGATCTCAATGAAACATGTACAAAATTCTAAAGAGACTTGATAGAGTAGAGGCTGGGACCATGTTTCTCCAGGCTGTGGAGTCTAGAACCAGGAGTCACAGAATAAGGGATCAACCATTTAGGACTGAGATGAGGATACATTTCTTCAATCAAACAGTTGTGGACCTTTGGCATTCTCTACCCAGAGAACTATGGATGCTCGGTTAATGAGTATATCCAAGATGGAGATTTATAGATTATTGGATACTAAGGGAATTGAGGGATATGAGAATAATGATGGAAGGTGGAGCTGAGGTAGAAGATCGGCCATGCTCATATTGAATGGTGGAGAAGACTTAAAGGGCCAAATGGCCTTCTCCTATTTCTTATGCTATTATCCCTTTAACCTCCTCCAGCTCTTCAGCCCCCTGAGTGTTCTGCACACCTCCAATTCTAGCCTTTTTATACGTTTTTGATTTACATCAGTCCACTATTGGTCTCCATGCCTTTAACTGCCTTGGTCCTAAGTTCTAAAATTCCACCACCCCTGCCCACCCCACACCCCCAACAAGCTTTTTTGCCTCGCTCCTCATTTGACATGCTCCTTGAAACCTATTTGAACAAGCTGTTAGTCACTTGTCCAGATATCTCCTTATGTGGCTCAGTGTCAAATTTTGTTTACGAATTGCTCTTTTGAAATGCAGTGGGGCATTTATTAAAATGTGTTGAAAATATAAAAGTTGTTGTTGTTTTTAACTTTTTTACCTCTGGCCAGGGGAAAAAAATAGAGAGCCTAAAGTTTGTCTGAGATAGTGCCTCAGAGTGACTCTTGAGGGAGGAGGAATTGTGTAATAAATGCAGTCATTTCATAAACGCCATTGCCTGCAGCAAAGTAAAGGAAAACCACTTCAAATTCTCCAACTAACATTATACATATTGTACACTGCCCAAACTCCACAACTTCCACTCCCTCATACCATGCTGCAGACAGCTGAATTTGGAAGTACACCCTCCTGTACATACCCTGGCAACGGTCCCTCATCCAGGCATTGTTGACTGCCATCTGAGAGATTACTGGGAACAAGTTCAGAGAGGAATGTGGTCAGTGGGCCTGAGAGAAATACTCCTTCAATGAGCAGGCTAGCATGTCACTTGCTCCAAGCAGGATGGAACCCCAGCATAACAGACACTTGTCTGAGATAGATGTGGTACTTCTGCCAATCAAAACAATGTTTGTGCTCTTTGGAAGTACAGAAATATTAGGCAGTGCAGAGAATGTTCTTTGGAGAGCCACCAAACAGAAAATGTCCCATCAGTGCAGAAAACTACGCACTGCCCAATGAGCAGCATCAATCCCACCAACACAATCATCAGTATACATGATCTTTCCCCACTATCCCCAACTCTAACTAATCCAGGATCAAATAAACTGCTTCACATTCCTGATCTCCTTTGCTGCCAGTGATTCATTCTGCCTGCAGGCACTGTAGAAACTGGATACACAGTGAATTCTTAAACTATATATAGGATTGTATGGTCTTGTAAAGTGTTTACATATAAAACGACCTCATAAAATGTCAGTGCTATTGTACCCTTACTCGTACAATGGCTTCATAAAATAATGCATTGATGTACACATATGTTTAGCAGTATTCTAAAAGTGTGCATCCTTGAGGCCCCAATATAAGTTGTTAAAAAGAATTAGCAGGTCGGATATTGTAAGTGGTGTGCCTGTGACATTCCAGTGTGTGAGGTCAGTAGACAAGGTATCCAGCTAGTGGTGAGAGCACAGAAAATAGGCCCTTGAATATAATTTGCAGTGTTATACATCATGAAACATGTTGGAAAACCTCTGCTATGTGACTCAGATTGTTAATTGCATGTTCCTTTACTTTCACTCTGTTAATACTTGTACTTGGAAATCAGGGGATTGTAACCTATAGTTAACACATTGTGACTATGCTGAGACGTTCATGCAAAAAGCTGATTTGTTCCTTTTAACATTGAATTTATCTTTCAATCAATCTGTGCTCTCCTCATTCATTGGTTGGCTTGGTTTTAAATTATGTGCCCTGGCACTTTTCCATGGAGTTATAAAATAGACTGAATATTGGAGAAAGCCTCTCATTTTTCCACAAAGAAGCCTTTGGCTCTACCTTGCCTAAGTGTTGCTTCATGCATGTTAATAAACTGGGCCAGCTTTTTATACAATGGACAGCATGCTAAATTCCGAATACCCATTTGTTTAATCTTGTCCAAGCTCTGGTATACTTAACAAAATGTATTGGTGTCACCATGGAAACAATGCTTGATACCCCAGAGATTCAAAGAAAAGAATAAAAATTTATTGCTAGCTTGTATCTTTGGGAATGACAAGAAATCCAGATAATACTGAGATTTGATTCAATGCAAAAAAAACCCCATTAAAAAAAACAGAAGTATTATGACATAACCATTTGGCAAGTTATCAGGTTTACAACTAGGTATTCAGTCACTTTCTCTGAGTCTTCTGCTCGTCGTCTCAGCGATTGGCAGTTTCTTTTTATAGAATTTGTATTCTCCTAGCGCTTAAAATGGAGACCAACAGGCAGAGAGCACCCAAGCCCTTTGGCGATATGTCTGCAGTCTTTAAACTCCAAAATGTGAACAGAGTTTTAAAAATCCAGAAAGTTAAGCATGGTTTCATAATTGTATTTCAGTGTTTACCCTGAGAAAGCAACGGAAAATCTTCCTGGGGATGAAAATACATTGTATGTACATTAAGTTTTTGATAAACTCTTAGGATTAAAAGCCCCTTTCAGCACCATTCCATAACTTGCTAATATTATTAACTAATTTAAAGGTTTTTGTAGTTACGACTAATTCAGTGCTTTTTAATAAATTATTTGCCACATTAAAAAGCAAACTTTTGTCAGAAAATATGTGCTATCAAGTGTTTACTATTGTCTAGGAAACTGTTATAGATGAGCTGATAAAGGTAGCTAGTTGTTCGCTCTTTTTTGATTTTTAAAATTTAATTATAGCTCAAGTACTGTGCTTTCAAATTAATTAAGGTCTTCCTGAGAATAATGTAGCAGTACTTCCAGATGACTGCTGCATATGCTGTGTACAAAATAATCCATGTATAATGCAGTTCCTCCCAACATTTTAGTCAAATCTCAAATAATCTCTGCCTTCATGTTAACAAATATATTTTTGCTTCTCCATTTTTTTCACTTCAGCCCATGCATTCCTCTCTGTTATTGCCCTGCTCTGCTCCTCTAGTGCTGTGACATTTAAATTGCAACTCTCCCTCTCAATTTCAGTTCAAGCTTTTCCATCTCAGAATCACAGAATTGTTACAGCACCGCAGGAGGCTCTTCGGCCCATTGTGTCTGCACTGATTTAAAATCCAAGACACAGGGTAAGAAGCATAAAATCAGCAGGAGCCAGGATTGAAGTTGGTAGTGAGAGGTGCCATTTAAATAAAACAGCACTGGAGGAATGGGGAGCATTGGAGCAGTAGCTGGCAGGAACATGATTGTGTAATGTTGCTGTTTGATCTAGTCTTTGCAGTGGGAATTGGTATCCATCACCACATTCCATAGGAAATGCTGCCCTTGGACTGAAATCATCCAGGAGGAAATCTGAGCAAAAAAAAATGACTTGTGTATAAGGTGACTTCCCATACACATTGAACCCCCAACTATAACATTAATTTCCCATCTTATACAAGAGTTTAAGCAGTCACAAGCAGCCTTTGCATAGTGTACAGAAAGCCAGATGTAACCAATCTAGGCCCTACAAGACTATGACAAGTGGTGTACCTACTGGAGAAAAAAAAGAGAATCATTTTCAGCATCATTCTCTTATTTCTCCTTCTCTATAGAGTCAAAAATCTTGACTGCACTTTTGGGTTGTTCTTTTTAATATTCGTCTATGGATTGCAAGCATCGCTGGCTGGGCCAGCATTTATTGCCCATCCCCAATTGCCCTTGGGAAGATGGTGGTGAGCTACCTTCTTGAACCGCTGCAGTTCATGTGGTGTAGATACACCCACCGTGCTGTTAGGGAGGGGGTTCCAGGATATTGACCCAGCCACAGTGAAGGAACAGCGATATATTTCCAAGTCAGGATGGTGAGTGACTTGGAGGAGAACTTCCAGATGGTAGTGTTCCCATCTATCTGCTGCCCTTGTCCTTCTAGATGGTAGTGGTCATGGGTTTGGAAGGTGCTGTCGAAGGAGCCTTGGTGAGTTCCTGCACTGCATCTTGTAGATGGTACACACTACTGCCTCTATGCATCTGTGGTGGAGGGAGTGAATGTTTGTGGATGTGGTGCCAATTAAGCAGACTGCTTTATCCTGGATGGTGTCAAGCTTCTTGAGTATTGCTGGAGCTGCACTCATCCAGGCAAGTGGAGAGTATTCCATTGCACTCCTGATTTGTGCCTTGTACATGGTGGACAGGCTTTGGGGAGTCAGGAGGTGAGTTACTCACCACAGGATTCCTAGCTTCTGACCAGCTCTTTTAGCCACAGTATTTATATGGCTAGTCCAGTTCAGTTTCTGGTCAATGGTAACCCCCTACAGGATGTTGATAGTGGGGGATTCAGTGATGGTAATGCCATTGAATGTCAAGGGGCAATTGTTAGATTCTCTCTGGTTGGAGATGGTCATTGCCTGGCACTTGTGTGGTGCAAATGTTACTCGCCCCTTGTCAGCCCAAGCCTGGACATTGTCCAGATCTTGCTGTATTTGGACATGGACTACTTCATGTTAATCTTAGCATTATGTTTACACTAAGATCTAGTGCCCCTCCCTCCCCTCCCCTCCCCTTGCCCTCCACTCCCTCCCCTTCCCTTCTCCTCCTAATACTGGAATTCTAATGAGTAACCTGATAGCTGTTACATATTTGGTTTTCAGTCAGTGAATCATTTTAAGGTGTGCCTGGCCATATTCATCTTGTGGTTCATTGAGACCAAGCCACCTGCTAGAGTTCAGGGGGAACAGTGGAAAGAGTTTGATTTGTAAACTGTGGTCTGACTTCTGGGCTGGGGAAGTTCCAGCCATATGGGTTCCTTATAAGTGATACATTGAAGCAGAAACAGTAGTGTAGATGTAAAGGAAATGCTAATCAGATGAATCATTGTCCTAATTCAGGAATCAGTCATATTAAAATGGTCATGAAACAAAATTCCATGAATAAGAAGTGATCACTATTTCTGTGTTATCCTGTGACTCTACTTTCCAATATTTATCACACAGAAAAATTGTGTTTTTGGATCCTCTAGTGGTTCAATATAAAAATATGCTGTTCAGTGTGGAACTGAGCCATTCAAACTAAGAAAGTCTTTGGTTTGAACCCTTGTCCTCAACCTGTCCAGGATGGAGGTGGAGGCATTACAAGTGGCTTTTGCGCCCCTGGGCTAGGGAAGGAGAAAATCAGACACCTTCTCACAAAAGAGTATTTGCAGAGCTGACTGAACCTGTTGTAGTTGAAAGCTTCATTTGGAAGAGAGGTTTGTTAATGTTATGGAGAAGCACTGCAAGCTGCCTAAGGCTGGGCATGTGTTGAAGACCACCAGTAAGCATGCACTGACAGGTGCATCTGAAGAGGGTGTATCTTGTCACCTTGCAAGTTGCAAAGGGGTTTCTGGAATGTAAAAGAGGGCTTTACCTCATGAAGGTTTATTTTCATTACCACTGCCATGAGTCTGATACTGTGTGGGTTGTGCCCCTTCAGGGGATCTAAGTATTAGTCTAACAAACCCTTCATTTTGTAACACTAATCGATTTCTAGTGGGGGCCAAGTAGATAGATTAACCCTTCAGCTCCAGAGGCTTATTTAATTTAAAGGCAGTGCAGTAGTTTTAAAGCCTTAAAAAGCTCTCTACCAATGCAGGCTAAATAGATTAGATGCATTAGAGATCAGTTTAAAGCAGAAATCCACAGTGTGTCTGGTTTGAGTTGAAGAGCCTCCTTGGTAGGTCTCCTGTTCAATTCAGATACAAACCACTCCTTGTTTCCTATCTAATAGTTGAGTACATTTGTAAATCCAACAGTGTGCGCATTAACTTATAAACAGCAGACTGTTTTCAGCATGAACATGAATTATGCACCATTATCGAATATGTTGAATATTGCTTAGACAATTATTACTGATTGCCATGTTAACAAGCTTATTCAGAACATCTGCAGAGCAAGTTTCCTTTAACATCAAAATAATATGTGAAACCCCTAGGTGCAGAACTGCATTCCTGATGAGATTGTTTTTCTTCCCACACTAGATGTTATAATGTTTGTGTGATTAGTGGATCAGCCGTGGCATTGCTTATGGGTGAGGCTATTTTTGAACTATCGGGATCAGATGTCTCCTGGATCCTCTTGTCTTAAATACAATAGTGATTTAATAACACAATTTATCACATCACTAACTAGGGTTAAAATATTATACATTTTACTTTCTGGCCACATATAATGGCAGTAATATTACCTGTCACAACAAAACTAGCTAAAGATGCAAGTAACTTTGTTATTTTGTACCAAAAGCTTTCACTTGCTGTTACTTGCATTATCAGTTTTTCTTCACTTCCTTCAGTGGATTTGCTATATTGAATTAAAATGCAAGTAATTTATTTATTTTTGTTCTTCTCTTCACCATCATTAGTTATTTATAGATATAAAAGATAGTCTTCCCCTCATTAACTGACATTGCTTCAGCAAGATTAAAAAAGCGATCATAGGCAAGGGATGGGGCCAGGGATATTTATTTCATTGTCAAATCTCAAGCACGAGCCCTGTCAATTGTGGGGAGAGATCAGGCCTCAGTCCCTGGGGTCAGGAGAACATTTTTTTTTAAATGCAGGAGCAGCCCCCTTAAGAAGGAGTGTGAGTGGAGCTATGCCATTTACTTTACAGAGATGGGTGCTAGCAGCCAGTTGACCACTTGCACTGTGTTATGCGGTATTTTCTGCTTGGACAGCCCTGCATGTATCGAAGGTGCAAGTTTCATGGCCCCATCTCCTGACCGCATGAACTTCGCCAGGGTCAGTGATGGTAGTCACAGGCATCTGGGGCTCTTTGCAATTGTAAGCACACATCAGTGGCACCCATCCCAAACTGCCAGTTAGAATGACAGAGAAACACTGTGTTACTCTAATGGTGGTGAGTTGACCTGACAAACTCAGAAGATCCAGAAGGCAATTTTCTTCAGTGCTCAGTGGAAGAATTACATCAACTTGGGTAGATCAGCACCCCATCCACAAACTTAAACATTCACTCCCTCCACCACCAATACACAGTGGCAGCAATGTGTACCATGTACAAGATCCACTGCAGCAACTCACCAAGGGTCTTTTGACAGCACTTTCCAAACTGCCATGTCTACCATCTAGAAGGACAAGGGCAACAGGTGCATGGAAACACCACTACATGCAAGTGCCCCTCCAAGCCACACAGCTTTCTGACTTGGAACTATTTCACCATTCCTTTATTGTCACTGGGTCAACATCCTGGAACTCCCTTCCCAACAGCACTGGGGCCCTCAGCTAGCCTGAGTTCCACTGGCGGCAACGAACGGATGTAGTTTTCAAGAGGGCTGAAACCAGCATATACATATGATGTGCAGGTTGGATGGAAGATCCACCCATAAAATTGAATTAGGACCAGTGCAAATTTGATGGAATCATGGTGTAACTGCAATCTGCTACAAGTTTACAGTGAATTTATAAACAATATATCTATTCAAATTTATCTATATGACTACATATGACTATCTAAGTCCCAGACCCCAGCATTAGGCTGAGACGGATCATGCTGCTGCAAAAGTACAACAGGAATGGTTTCCTTATAGCAACTTCTGCATGCCTTGTTAATTGATTTTTTTCCCCTCATTTTCTTCCCCTACTGCAGGTTTGCAACAAAGGAGAGAAATGCCTTGCTACTTTACAATGGGCGTTTTAATGAAAAACATGATTTTATTGCACTGGAGATCATTGAAGAACAAATCCAACTGACATTCTCAGCAGGTAAGGCAGCAATTATTATCTGTTTCGAATGTGAAATGGATTGTTAGGGATTCCTGTTAGCCACAATGAGCACTGGTTAGCAACATGGGTTTCAATTTTTGGCGAAAGCATGTTTAACCTTAGAGAATCAAATACATAACTCAAACTTGATGTTCTTTAGATAATATGAAAATATAAAATGAGTGCTAGATTCAGTCAATACCAAGTACACATGGTAGAGGATGAACTACTATAGGAATGGCACACAAGAAGCGCAGCTTTGCATAGCTTTCCCAAACACTGCCCTTTAGGTTTTAAATCAACCAACTGGCTAGAAACATAATATTTGATTTTTCTTTGCACAAGCTCTGATAAAATATGATCTGGGTCTGGATTTTAAAAAAAAAAGGTAAATCTGAATCACTATTTGAGGCATCTGTCCACCAAATAGTTTACACATCCATTTGAGAAGAAATCAGCCTTTGAAGAATTGTAATTGATAATTATCTCTGCAGCACATACATTGGGCTGGATTTTAGGCCACCAAACCCTGCCCCCTCCTTGCTTGCATATTCAAAGTCAGGGGGGCTTGTAAAATAAAGCGGGTGGTCTTCCCATCCAACCCCAACATATCTCCCATATTAGGGTGGGGAAGGCATCCAGTCCGGCACTATTTTACATGCAGCAGGGGAAAGCAGAAGCAAGGTGTGTAGTTTGGCAGCTTCCACTGTGCAAACTACTGCTGGCAGGAAGGGAGGAGTACCCTGTGCCCAAATGGAGTTAATGCCCCTTTTAACACCCCCCCCCCCCCCCGCCTCTCAAACTCTGCCCCCCAGCCTGCTAGGGACTGCCAGCCAGGCCCATTCAAAATCCCAAACTTGCCTCCAAGTCCGTGCTGCATCACTGCTACTCTTCAGGGCCTGCCTATAGCCCCAGCAATGGCCACCACTCAACCCTGCCTCTGCTGAGAGTACAAAGCTGCCAACCAATCTGATTTAGTTCCAGATGGGGAAAATCGCTGTGGGGCAGCTGGGTTTCGGGTGGGCAGGCTGATGACTGACTTTTCAGTTGGGGGTGTGGGGAATAACGCACCCTGGAAAATCCAACCCATTGTTTTTTTGAAACAAATGCCTTAAGCATTGCTACACTTTGCCAAAAGCTTGCATAGTTAAGAATTGCATGCAGACTTAAAATATGAAGGACCACATGTTGATCATTTTGAGAGCCTGATAACAGACATGCTGTGTGTAGCCATGGGTCCATTAGTGCTTTGATTTGTACCAACTGTTACCAATCTAAACAATCTCTACCACCTGTTTTCACTTAATTCCATAACTTGTAAGGTTTTCATAGATGACTGACGATAGTATCTGTATTTTAATGCTACTTTAGTCCACCTTTCTAAAAGTACAATGCTGATACATTTCCTTAATTGGAAGTCCTTAAATACAAGAAAGCCTGGCAAATCCGCCTGTTTCTCAGATGTTTAAGCAGGTTGAGAGTTTATCTTGCTAATGGGGCCCCCTTAAGGTCTATGTTTCAGAGTTGCATTACACACAAACTGAGGACTGAGTTTTGTCCATTTGCAGCCAGGTCTGATTTTGAGAGGAACAAAATGTGAAATACTGGCTGGAATTTTACAGCCGCGACACCAGCAGGCATTGTCATGGGTGGGACAAGAAAATTTGGAGAGCTGTAGACTTTTAATGGCTCTCCAAATTTTCCCCTCCCACCCACGACGATGCCCACCAGTGTCAGAGCCAGAATATCCCACCAAGTGGGATTTTCGGCATCCGCCCACCATCGCAATCTTCCGGTCCCGCCGCAAGTCGATAAACTTCTTGCTGGGACACCACCTCACCCGCGGCATGTCCCGCCCGCGACAGGGCCGGAAAATCCCAGCCACTATCTCTGTACACAGAGCAATATTCCTCAGGTCCATAGAACATCTACAGCTAAGAACAGCCCACCTCTCTCTGGTGACCATGAGACATGGAAGCAGAAAATTATGGGGGAAGGAAATAACATTCAATACTCAAAAGACACCTGTCAGCCAAATTAAGGAAGAAATAATAATACTTTGGTACAGTGACTATTTATATAGAATAATAAGTGCTTTACCGGAAACTGGACAGATTGGGAGGGGATCCAAAAGCACAGTTAAATATATACAGTTTTAATGAGTTTTTGTAAGAAATGAGAGAAAGAAAGGTCCATTTATTTGGAGAAAGGGTGAGGAAGAAAAAAAGATCAGCCTCAAATAAAAAGCAGTAGGAGTGGGAAAGAAATGTTAGGTGGAGGGGCGTTATCCTACACTTGATTAGATCAGTGAAGTGCATGGCTCTCAGCCTTTGATCAGGGGAATAAGTTAGAAACACGACATTTTCTAACAAATAGCTGCATTAGTAATATAATTAGAAAAATCAGCAACTTTTCACCATTTCATTCAGCGATGCACTTTGCCTGCGTTAAAATCACTTTCATTTACCTTCACCTCCTTTTAATGATTAACATGTATATACATCCCTTCAAGGTTTGATTTAATATCTATTGAACTTCTACTTTAGATGTATTTTCACGTCTTAACCAAATGGGCTTAGTATTTATCTTGCTCCTTGGGAGCCTACTAAGGTTGCATGGGATATTTTAAAATGGAACTGTGTACTTCTAGTGCTTAAACTTTGTACAGAAGCAAGGACCTTGTCAAAGCTGTACATTTTGAGATTGCACTGCATTACATGACATATTAAGCTTCTCTTAGCAATACACAATGAGATGGTTATCAGTTATTTGAATTTCTAAAGATATTGCTGTCAGCCTCGTGTTGCTGCTCTTATTGGGCCCCTACTGTTAACTGTATCACGTGGCGTGGGTTACTGTGGGTGAACACAGCCTGTCGAGGTGAGTACAGTACTACGCGCTGCTCCTCACTAGTGCTGGCTGAGTCCTGTATATTTGTGGCTTTTTTGAAGCAATTTATGCCAAGGGTTCTAACCATTGCAACATGAGCATCAGCCTCATCATTGTTTGGGAGGGATACTGGTCTGTGAACCCTCTTCGCTGCCCTTAAATTCGCAATATCTACTTACCCAAACTTTAAAAAAATTGCATTTTAACTTTAAGTAATCGAAGTAATTTAATAATGTAAAACTCAAATGGATGGGAAATGATAGTCACATCCTCTTAATAAAATTTAAATCTCAAGCCTTGTACTATTTTTGTGTGACAGCTGTCAAAGAAAATTGCAAAAGAAAGCAGATTCCAATAGAATTCTTTTTGCAGCCTGATTCACATTGCAAATGCAATGGCATGTTTTCAAACAAATTTCTCTGCTGAGATGTTTATGATTCTCCAGTTACCAGATGCTGGGTCCTAATTATATTTTATTATGTTGGATATTCTAATGCAGCACAGGCTACATTGACAGAATTCTAAACATTCCAGCAGTACTGTGGATTTATATCACTCAAACATCAAAGAAAATGTTACTGTGGCACTTCGTGCACTGTTTTATGATCAGCACAAACAGAGCTCTGGACTGATCATTATTGGTGTTTTTTTTTTAGTTCATTTATAAGTGTCCAGCCTGTTGAGGGACGTGAACCAGATGCTATTACAGAAAAGAAGGCCAGACAGTGAGATTTTCTTTGTTACATACTTCAGATTACTCTTTCAGCTCCTTTCAAGATTTGGCATTTAAGCATAATTGTGATGGACTATGTTGCCATGTATAACTGAAAGTCTGATCTGGTGTATATTACGTTCTGAAGACTGACAATCAGAAGTACTACAGCTCTACAGGCTTGATTTGAGTTGGTGCCCTGATGTTTTTAAGTTGGCACAATTCATTAATTTCTGTAGGATGTGACAATCTAGAACAAGTGGACATTGATTGGAATCAAAATTTGTTCTTTCACAATTAAAATAGTTCCACTGCCATGTGTTTTGGAGTTGAATTGAAGGGGGGATTCCTGTTGGTGTGTGCATGCATTTGTGTGCTCCCCCCCACTTTTTCATAAAGGAAACTACATCCCAACATTTTCACAATTTAACAGGCTACCTGATTTTCCCAGTCCTCATTCCAGCTATTACAAACTGGCTCTAGGTATCCTTGCATTAACAAGTTAACTTGTTTAATGATAATTAAAAATTATGGCAGTAATATCAGTTATTTTTCCATTAGTTTAAAGATCTGGTAGGCACTCCCAAAATGCTCAGCCTAATGTAAATTTACAGGGAGATCACTATAGTGAGAAAGCCCACTCTGCATCCAGGCATCCAGCCTTTCAAATACCTTACAAATGTTTGTCTTTTTAAATGTTTGCTCAGTTTTTCTCTTTTTAAAAAAAAACAAAATGAATAAAAGCTAGTCTCTTTGTGTAAAGGTTCACAGTCCACAATGTATTGACTCAGCAGTTGGTTTTACTTTGTCCAGCCGTTACTACTAATGCAATAAACATGTGCACAGAGGTCTTGGAGACCAGTTGACAAACCCATTTATATCCCAAGTACCCGACTACAACCTGCTGATATCCCAGACAATAAGTTATACTTCATTATATACCAGATGACAGCATGGTAATATCCCAAATACGAACGTAAACGACAGTTATATACCAGATCATGGTGATGTTCCAGATTACATCTGAATGATATCACACGTACCTAATTAGACTCCAGTGATGTAACAATTACCAGATTACAACTCATTTGATATCCTAGTACCAGAATACATTTTAGTCATATCACAAGTAGCAGATTAGGGCTGTTATATACTTTGTGTTATATGTCAGATATTGAATTGAGAGCTTGGACAAGATCTGTTCAGTTTTTCAAATAAAGCTCCTTTTGGAAATCCTGAATGTTGTGGATTTTGCACAATTTTTTTCATATATTTTCATTAAGTTGTTGGAGGGGTGAAATGCTTGTGCTCATCAAGGTAGACTAAACCATTTTTAGACACCCACATCAGCATCAAGCATTCTCAAGTCAAATCTGAAGTCTACCTTTTACCTTAAATTAGTGAATAGAGGAAAGCAGGATCCATGGAGATTGAAGCTTCTTCAACAATTTACCTTGGCCTGCTTTTCAGGAAAAGGCTGAGAGAGGAAATTCAGGAGCAGGGCTGGTGGAGGCTGGGGCAGAGAAAGAGTGAGTCTTCAATAGCATTTCAGAGATGGAGTTGAAGAAATATAGGCAGCCAGAATTGACTGATAGGGAAGTAAAGAAAAGAGTCAGCATCAACCAAAGAGAAGGAGGGAAAGAAAGGAGCACACTAGTAATATCTATAGGCGGAGAATGCACAATGCCATAAGCTTGAGAAAGGACACATGAGAAATATTATATGATGCAGTGTTTATGTGAACTGAGTCTGGAAGAGTTGGCATGCAGAGAGAGAGAGAGAATGTGTGTGTGTGTGTGTGTGTGTGTGTGCGTGCGTGCGTGCGTGCGTGCGTGCGTGCGTGCGTGTGTGTGTGTGTGTATACATGTGTGTGTGTACGTGTATGAGAGAGATGGGGGTGCCCAGGTGGTACAGCATTTGAACGGACGGTCATTAAGGCTGCATCTGAACCCACATTGCCCCCAAAACAGTTTTCATTAAAAGTTTTTTCTCCCAGAAAAAAAAAGTCCAGAAATGGGAATGAAGGTGTAATTTCAATAAGATTAAGAAAACTAACTTTATCTACAAATGGAAAGCAATATGCTGCCTACATTCATTGTAGATTCCAAGGCACTGAAAATGAACTAACTAAAAGTGTTAGAAATTTCCAGATTTCTCTTATGGGTTGATATCCAATCTTCTTTCAAAAAATCTTGTGTTTTAAGCATAAGAATCCCTCTTTCACCTGCTTATGTTTCTCCCCCTTTTACCTTATGTTGGAGGAACATTTTCAGTACCCATAACTTAGTTACATTTCCATTTTGCAGACACTTTCAAGGTAATTGCTAACTTCTCCAGTTCCGGATGATTTGTGTCTCAGACTGCTGAGGGAGGCAAGGGAGGAGATTGCAGGGGCTCTGACCATGGGGGAAGTGCCAGAGGACTGGAGAACAGCTAATGTGGTTCCGCTATTTAAAAAGGGTTGTAGAGGTAAGCCAGGGAACTACAGGCCAGTAAGTCTCACGTCAGTGGTAGGGAAACTATTGGAAAAAGTTTCAAAGGAGAGTATCTATCTCCACTTGGAGAGGCAAGCTTTGATCAGGGATAATCAGCATGGCTTTGTCAGAGGGAGGTCATGCCTAACAAATCTAATTGAATTTTTTGAGGAGGTGACCAGGTGTGTAGATGAGGGTAGTGCAATTGATGTAGTTTCTATGGATTTCAGCAAAGCCTTTGACAAGGTCCCACATGGGAGACTTATAAAGAAGGCACATGGGATGCAGGGCAATTTGATAAGGTGGATTCAAAATTGGCTTAGTTGTAGGAGACAGAGGGTGATGACAAAAGGATGCTTTAGTGACTGGAAGCCAGTGGCGTACCACAGGGATCTGTGCTGGGTCCCCTATTATTTGTCATTTATATAAACAACATAGGTGACTATGTGGGGGGTAGGATTAGTAAGTTTGCGGATGACACAAAGATTGGCCGGGTGGTTAACAGTGAAGTTGAGTGTCTTGGGCTACAGGAAGATATAGATGGGATGGTCAGTTGGGCAGAAAAGTGGCAGATGGAATTTAACTCTGAAAAGTGTGAGGTGATACACTTTGGAAGGAGTAATTTGACAAGGAAGTTTTCAATGAACCGTGTTGTGGTCACTTTGACAAATAGACCACAACACTTTGGCATAGTCAGCAGGATACTCAGATCAGATCCTCGGGACAGCTCTGCAAAGTGCATTACTATGTTTATTTACCACCCATAGTTGGTGCAGTAAGCCTACCTGAGAACAGTCTGGTCAAGTATCAAAGGATCAGGAGGAGGACTCAGGACAGGAGATAGGAGGCGCCGGGGTAAGAGGCAGAGCCATGCAGGCGGGCTAGCGGTGCCAAAACCGCGCAGGGAGGGCCGGACCATTACCAGAGATAGGAGGCGGGTTATAGTTTGAAATATAACCTTAGCCGAAGCCACACAGGCCAGACCTCAGTTAAAAGTACTATCTCAAGCTGCATTGAGATGATGTTCTCCTTGCAACTGCTCGAATAAATGATCGTGACCTGTACCTGAGACTCCTATGGTCCATTTGTCAAAGTGACCACAACAATGTCATGACACTAGGAAGTTCTGAGGAACAAAGGGACCTTGGTGTGTGTGTCCATAGATCTCTGAAGGCAGAGGGGCATGTTAGTGGGGTGGTGAAAAAGGCATATGGGTCCCTTGCCTTTATCAATCGAGGCATAGATTACAAAAGTAGGGAGGTCATGTTGGAGCTGTTGCCTGGGATGAAACAATTATGAAGTGAGGTTGGATAGACTTGGGTTGTTTTCGTTGGAACAGAGAAAACTGACGGGTGACCTGATCGAGGTGTACAAGATTATGAGGGGCATGGACAGGTTGGATAGGGAGCAGCTGTTCCCCTTAGTTAAAGGGTCAGTCACAAGGGGACATAAGTTCAAGGTGAGGGTCAGGAGGTTTAGGGGGGATGTGAGGAAAAACTTTTTTACCCAGAGGGTGGTGATGGTCCAGAATGCGCTGCCTGGGAGGGTGGTGGAGGTGGGTTGCCTCACATCCTTTAATAAGTACCTGGATGAGCACTTGGCACGTCATAACATTCAAGGCTATGGGCCAAGTGCTGGTAAATGGGAATAGGTAGGTAGGTCAGGTGTTTCTCATGTGTCGGTGCAGACTTGATGGGCCGAAGGGCCTCTTCTGCACTGTGTGATTCTGTGATTCTGCATATCATAAGTTGATATTGTGGACTGTTCTGAAGTGCCAACTTTTGTTGGATTTTTGCCTTGTCAGGTATGGTGTGACAGACATGCACAATTTTGTGCAGTCTCATTGCTCTTAGCAATCACTACCTTATTGATTAGAATTGTAATTCCAGTACTTTAGTGTGTTCTGATGTTTTACAATAAAAAAATTAACCTTCCCTGTTATATCTAAAGGGGTTGATATTCTGTTTTAATCACCAATGTCATGTATGTCATTTTTATTTTTTTGTTACCCTGATCAAAACTGTTGATATTGATAATGAACAGTGTGACTCCAGAATGAAGTAGATCTCTCTTTGATTGGATACATTTCCCAATCAATGTCCCACAATGTCCTCCAAAAAGGAAAATGGGCAGATTACTGCTTGGTCCAATGCATTGGAATTCTGTTCCCTCTTGTTTGCTTTAACTTGCTAGTTTATTTAACACTTTTTCAATTGGAATGTTGCATTTGCTTTACCCTGTTGTTTCCTGGATTGGTTAGAATTCCACTTTGCCCCAAATAGGTTTCCTTTTTTTATGTTTGATGAGGACTGCTGAGAAAGAAGTAATACTGTCTTTCCACTGTTGTTTTGTCTTTTTGCTATTTTTCATGTTTTCGTTTGACAGTAGGACGGACTTGATTAGAACTAGCGATTGAAGCAAAATTGGGGGATGCCCAGGGTTGGGGGTATGTGGAGTTTTACTGGGAGTATTAAGGTTTAGCTGATGGGACAATTTTCCCCTTAATAGTGAAGTGTAATTCATTTGTCCTCCCATCACCCCAGTGGTCACAATACAAGTCAAAAAGTGATCTACTTCACTTTGGAGTCACACTGTTCATTAAATGGGCACTTTATCCTCCAAGAACCAGCATAAAATTATTCTCAGCTCTCGATGGCTTGCTTCCTTTTCACTTTCCCAGCCAGCTAACTTCTGATCCCAGAGTGAGGTTTACACTGTGGGCTCCTTCCCTCGAGCCCCAAGCTAGGCGAATCTTCCAGTTTCCTTTAAATCCTCACAAACTCAGTCTTCACTTTGAGCGCAAGCTCCTACCTGCGTTTTGTGTGATGAACAATGGAGCCGGCATTTTGTCGGGTGCAGGATTGTCTGTCCTTACCTCCAGCTCTCTGTCTCTCAGGTGGCTTCAGACCACACAAAATAAAAACTGCTGTCTGTCTGTCTGTGATATTCATGGATTTGTAGCGAAGCCTGTGAACTGATCTTAAAAATGGCTTCCTCCGCTCTCTTCCCCATGGCAACGTGAAACACATTAGCCTTGGTTACAGCACAACTGTTCATAACACAATACTTATAACACCTTTCTGGGACACTGGGAGACTCAGGATCTGCTCATGGTATAGTCAAGGACTGCTGCTATTATCTCCAAGCATAAATATCTTTCAGCTTCTCCTCAATAGAACAATCTAAACCTTTCTTAGTTCTCTAACAATCAAACAACCCAGGATTACTGTCGGGCAGACTGCAAAACAGGACACATGACCCCCTTCATTTATCCTAGATTTAAAGATACAGTCCCAAAATATAATCTTTTAAATCTCATAATTGTAACAATTGCCTGAAAATGGGGTGGAGCAGGTTCAATAGTAGCTTTCAAAGGGGAATTGGATCTCTCCTATAGAAAGGAAAAATTTGCCAGGCTAAAGGGAAAAGGTAGGGGAGAGCTGACACAGGCCTGGTGGGCCGACTGACCCCCTGCTCTATGATGCTGTGCTTGCAAAGCCCCATTCATGATGTGGGGTTCTCAGGAGCATGTATTCCGATATATTTGATGCACCCTTATTCCAAAATTCCAACAGTATATGCTGGATACATATTCCCAGGGCGCTTTTACTGGGGAGCCAAGTTGGTGCCGGGCTAAAGGTAATGACTTCAGTCTTTCCAGTAATTGGAGGAAATTTTGCTCACCCATTACTAGATGTTGGACAAGCAGTCTGACAATTTAGAGACAGGGAGGACATCAAGAGAGGTGGTGATGAGGTCAAACTGGGTGTAATTTGCATACAGGTGGAAAGTGACTTGTTTTCAGATGTTGTTGTGTAGATGTAAAGTAGGGGGGGAAACTAGGATAGATCCTTGAGCAACACCAGAGTTTAACTGTGACGGAGCAGGAAGAAAAGCAAGAATTTCACCTGTAAAATCCAGAACAAAGGAGAGAAGACCAAAAAAACTGGAAACTTTCAGGACAACAAAAAATTATTTTTAAAGTTTTACAATTATAATGTGTCACTAGCATGATTTTGTGTTCATGGTACTCTCCTAACTGAATCATTACTGTTTAACAGGCGAGTCCACCACCACAGTGGCACCTTTCATACCAGGGGGAGTGAGTGATGGGCAGTGGCACTCTGTCCAGGTGCAGTACTACAATAAGGTAGGTGAAGGATGAGATTTCAGAATGCAAAAACTGATTGAAATAATAAAATATAAGAGCACACATGTGAGTGTGTGTCTGACAGTATTGTGAAGGGATGTCCTTTCTATTAAGCAATGTTAACTGAGCTGGGAGTTTGGAAAGCTTGCATCTCAGTTATAGGCTTCAGTTATTCATGTTCCTTGGACTTTTGGGAAGTCTATAATTGTGCAAATTATACATGCTTTGCTGATCAGACCAGCCTTGATGGTCCTTTTCATTCCAGTTCCACTTTATCCAGAATAAAAAGAGAAATGTGCAACTCTCAGTTGTCCACTGTGCTGAGAGATGCAGATTGTCCGATCTGATTGCAGCTCATAGTCCCTTCTATTTTTTTGTACCAAGAACAGTAATAAAAATGGAAATGGAACACGTTTGTTTACAGTCTTCTGAGCTTGTGGTCAGTTTACAGCCTATAGAATAAGCAGCAGTAAAAATTAAGTAATGATTTTACTTAATGTTTTGAGCACTGCTAGGTCTAGAATTTTCCTCCAATTTGTTTTCCTTCCTCTTCCTCTCCTGAGAATGGTGACTCATGCTGGATTGTGGTACCTGCTATCCACAAACCCATTTTTCATATGTGAATCTGTAGAGTGAGTGTCAACAGACTATCCGACCATAACGACCGTCAACGCTGAGACCTCGAAATCCATCTGCATTTCTGCCCACTTCTCCTAGTTCAAAGTACCTGCAGCCAAAGGAACAAGAGACCTCACTGGTCTTTGTCCTGCAGGCTGCCAGAATATATGAAAGAGCAATCCAAACTGAGACTTGCTTTGACTTCTTCACAACAGTATGGCTGAGATTGTAAACCTAATTGATGTAAGGGATAATAATGCATCTCAGTAGCCATGGGCAGTGAGCTGACCAGCCCAGTGACCTGTTTCTGTGTACCTTAACCTCATTGTGAAGTACGTACATGTGGTCATTGCCCCATTCTTAGTCAAACCTGTGCTGCGTAACTTCTTATATTAACCTTGTTCAGCAAACACAAGCTATACGACATACTGTATTCTGTAATATTTCCTTGACTACATTCAAGAATAGCACCATGTCAAGTGAAAAGGAATTCACTTTTCAAGACAGATGATTGTCGGAATTTTTCTTTGTTTCTCTTCGAACAACCTCATAAGTCGCCCTTGTTTTACCCTGTGTAGCATTTTAGTTAATGGGTTATCTCCACTGGCTGCTGTTACTGTCCAGTAACAGTCTCAGGGATTCATTTTGGTACTCAGTTTTTTGCCTTCGTTTCTTTATTTGGAGACATGGCAGTCAATGGAATTTTTTTTTAAGTCTTGCTTCCTGTTACATTTTATGTATTTGCATAGCTGCTACCATGCCTCTCCTCTTTGCTGTTGACACTGAGCTTCAACTCTGTTGCTTTAAGCTGTCAGTACAATAGCTTAGCTTTGATACCAAAGTAAAATACTGTGGATGCTGGAAATCCAGAATAAAAACAGAAAATGCTGGAAGCTTGAGCTGATGGAGGGTCACAGACCTGAAACATTAACTCTGTTTCTCTCTCCACAGATGCTCCCTGATCTGCTGAGTATTTCCAGCATTTTCTGTTTTTATTTTAGTTTAGTTTTGATGCTTTATTGTAAACCATGTAACGCTAGATGAAAAAAAACTAAGAACAGGCATAAAGACTGGGTAATGTTTACATTTTGCAAAGGTATAAAATGGGCGATATCAGATTGATGTTTGTTACACACCAGGCTGATTTTCCTTTCCATCGATGTCAATAGACAGCTCACTCAAATTTGTCGCTCACTTACAATGAGAAGTAAAAACTGTAAATCCTTCTGATAAAACTGACCAAAAAAAAAAGTGGGTGTTAACTCAAATGACAGTTTATATCCACTCTGCATAATAATTCCATCTGACCTCAGGCACTGTAGTCTCTCGTGAATAGATTGTTTTCCTGCAAATTCTGTGAATGCAGGAGGCTTGCTGCAAACGACTTGTTTTTTTGACCTGATTTTAAGTCTATGATATGTATCCTCCCATAGCAGGATTTTAACCATGTGTTGACTGATGCCCATAATCAGACCTGCTTTACTTAATTTTTAGTCCATTTTGTTTTGTTGACCATTTACTGAGCTGTGCCTCTCAGTAGGGCTGATTTAGTGAGGGACAATGTGAAAGCATTTTCACACTGTTGGTCACCAAGTTCAAAGTTACTCCAGTCTGTCTGCACTGGAAATAGTCTTCAAAATATTAGGAAAAGCTTCTTAAAAGGGGTACATTATAAAGTGATCAGATATTCCCATGATCCAGATTGTGATAGGCCAATACTGAGTGCATCTTTACCTCTGTGCTTTGGTGGAAAGACCAACCCAATTTTCTGCTTTTTGTTGCTGAACAAATATCGCAGATTTGGCTAACCAGAAAGCATGTCCAGCTGGAATGCTGTTCTTGATGGGGCAGAGCTGCATGTTCCAACATTTATCATTGGGGCTCAGACTCATTTTTAAAAAATAATAAGTTGACATAAAATCACATCATGCATGATGGAACTTCCCTTCAATGTACCTGCCACACAGCAAACAATTGTTTTTTTTTTTCAATTGTTTATAATTAATGTGATCAGTATTAAAGTAATCACCAAGTGGGGACATTAGCCAAATATCAACCGAGTATATAAAATATGACTCAGTGCCTAAAGAAATTAGACTTTTTAGCAGTGCCTCTTAACTGACATGCTTTGGCTTGTATTGATTTAATGAATCACTCAACAGAGATTTCTTTTCATGATTCTTTATTTTGTCTTTGTAGTCACTGGCAGGTGCTAATTTATATTAATTGATGATGGTTTTTTTTACTCAATTCCAGATGCACTAAAAGAGCCTGATTTGCTTTCTGTATACACAACAAACTCAAGCTTCTTTAACAGTCAGCGACAGTAAAACATCTCATTTACTGTTGTTAAAACAATAATTGTCTCTCTGTCTAAAGCTTATTAATATTTGTGTGCACTGGGCATGCTCATTATTATACACTGTAATTTGTCAGTCACTTAAATTCTTGAAAGGATTCCAATTTATCCTTAGTGACGATTCTGTGCAATGGGTTAGAACATCATTTCTGGTTACTGGGAGAAATTTCAACCCTATATTTCCATTATTGGTTTCTCACTCTGATCAGCTGGAAAACTTGGTTGCAGCGTTTTGAATTTTTCAGAAATTTGTGGACAAGAGACAGCTGGGATATAGTAGGCTGGCATGGGGGAAGTTTAACAAAGATGAGAGCAAAATACTGAGGATGCTAAAAACCTGAAGTAAAAACTGAAAATGCTGTAAGTATTCAGCAGGTCTGGCAGCATTTGTGGAGACAGAATTGTTCAAGTTGACGCTTCATAAGAAATAGAAGTATTTAGCGATATAATACACTTTAAGCAAAGCAGGGAAGAGGGGAGGGGAGGAAGGAACAAATGGGAATGTCTGTGATAGGGTGGAAAACAGGAGAGATGAAATGACAAGGGATAATGATGCAAGTAAAAGAAGGTGGTAATGGGACAAGTAAAAAGACAAAAGATTTGTCTAGAGGAGATGTAAATGGAAATAGCAGAATTATTGCCAACAGCTGCTGTCACAAAGAAAAATGGCAGAGTTTATGATCTGAAATTATTGAAATCTATGTCGAGCCCAGAAGACTATAAAGTGCCCAGTTGAAAGATGAAGTGTTGTACCTTGAACTTGTGTTGAACAGGGCATGAGGCCTAGGATTGAAAGATAAAAGTGTGGTGGAAAATTAACAAGACAGGCACCCAGAAATTTGAGGTCTCACTTGCGGCCTGAACAGAAGTGTCCTGCAAAGTCACCAATTCTTCATTTGGTCTCCCCAGTATAGAGGAGTCAGCAAAAGGGCAGCAAATACAATATACTAAATGGAAAGAAACGCAAATAAATTGCTGTTTCATCTGGAAGGAGTGTTTGGGGCCTTAGAAGTGAGAGGAGAGGAGGTAAAAAAACAGGAATTTTATCTCCTGTACTGGCATGGAAAGCTGCCATGAGAAAGTGATGGGGTATTGGGAGCGATTGAGGAGCAGAACAGAGTATCACATGGGGCACGGCCTCTTCAGAAGGCTGAAGGGGGAGGGGAGGGAAAGACGTGCTTCGTGGTGGGATCACCTTTGGAGCTGGCAGAATTTTAACATGAGTGAGCGGTTGTGAGGGGGGGTGGTGTGGGGTAGGCTTGCGATTAAATGGGTGAAAGTTCTGACCACATCCGGAAGCCAGCTTGATCTTGCCAACTTCCCGGTTTTATTGAGACAGGACAGTCAGTCCTGTCAGTCAACCCGGTCCCAGGAGCTGGGTGGGTATTTCAAATATATTTATGGGACTGGCTGTTTTGTAGGTTTGATTTGTACCTTGCTAGATTTATTGGACTTCTGGAAACCCAGGAGCTATAAGGAGGCGAGAACAGCCTTGGGAGGAGACAAGTGTCTTCACAGCACAATGTGTGGAGCAGGACTGCTTCCTCTCAGCCTCCCAAACTCCCTACCATAAGAACATTCACCCGCCACACCACCCATCCCCACCCCAACTCCTGTTGCCGCAGGAATTGGGGTTCAGGTCTCTTCCCAAGGTGAGAGATTGGATCCTGTGGGGATTGGACCTACCTTGTTCAGCAGCTACCTCTGGAGTACTCCCTGTCAGCCTGGAAGCCAAGCCTGAATCAGGCTGACTTTCAGGCCAGGAACTTGTCAGGGCCAAAACATGCACACCGTGGAATTAAAATTTTGCAGCATGCGGGGAAAGCCAGAAGTCAATGGTCCTGGGGCGCTATCGGCCCCTTTCCCCTCACTTCCAGCACATCTGCAAGTAAAAATTCCCCCTATTGTGTCCTGTTGGTTTATTCGCATGGTAATTTCTCATTCTCGACTGAAAGTTGGGAGGAGCGAAGGAGATCGTACTTCTCCCAATATTGGGAGAGGGTTAGATAATGGAGGATAAGTCATCCTGTGCTGTTGCCCATCAGCCCTTGGTGCCCATCTGATGCATGCCCCATGTCACATATCAATTGTGTCAGTGGTGGTGCAGATGCGTGGGAAAACTAGAAAGAGGAAAAATGCATGGATGCTTAAAGTTCCTCTGATATTTTGTTATTTTGGAAAATGTACAAAAAATTGAAATGTGTCAGATGTACTAAACCATCTTACAGAACATATTATTTGCACGTATTCTAGTTGACATTTATCTTCTTGAAATCCTGCCCACTATCAGAAATCCTTTGTGCTTGTGCTTTATTTTGCAACAAGGTAGATGAATTGATGGCGTAAATAGAGGTGAACCATGTTAGGACCAGGATGGGAGGAGTGCGCAGTTGATCTAGCCCCACTACTCTGCATGTCATGCCATTAGTTTAAAGGTTTAATTTACTCACCAAAATGCCCAATTGTTTACCTTCATACTGGTACCCAGAACAAAAGAGATTTTAACTAGACTACTTTCAATAAACTCAGAATGATTGATTTATTATCAACAAAACTTACTTTAGAAAACAAGTTGCAAGAACTGGTTAACAGACAATTGTACTCTGCAGATATAACTATCTATCCCTTCACACACACATGCACACACACAAACAAAGGACAAACAGGGTCTCTGCAGAGATGGGCTTTAGAGTATAGACGTTATAAAAATAAAGGATAAAGTTCACAGTGTCTCAACACTATTGACCTGGAGACCCCTCGTGTGGGTTGCTGGTCCTGGTGGATGTCTGGAGGTTTTCACCAATGGAGCTTCGCCAGGGTGGAGAATATAGCCAGGACAATCCCTCTTCCCAGCCTAAGATAAAAGTAAAATACTGTGGATGCTGGAAATCTGAAACAAACACAGAAAATGCTGGAAAAACCCAGCAGGTCTAGCAGCATCTGTGGAGAGAGAAACAGAGTTAACATTTCGAGTCCATATGACCCAATGAGGCTGAGGAAATAGGAAATGGCAGAGGATTTGAATAAATACTTTGCATCAGTCTTCACAGTAGAAGACACTAATAGCATAGCAAAAATAATAAATAATCATGGGGCAAAAGCGGGGGAAGAAATAAATACAAGAACTATCACTAGAGAAGAAGTACCAGGGAAACTAATGGGGCTAAAGGCCAATATGTCACCTGGATGGGTTGCATCCTAGGTTGTTAAAGAAAATAGCTGCAGAGATAGTGGATGCACTGGTAGTAATCTTCTAAGAGTCCCTATATTCTGGAAAAGTCCCAGAGGATTGGAAAACTGCCACATAATACCCTTATTCAAAAAGGGAGGGAGACAAAAAAACAGGTAACTATAGGCCAGTTAGCTTAACATCTGTCATTGGGAAAATGTTGGAGTCTATTATAAAGGATGCAATAGCAGAGCATTTAGAAATGCATAATCTAATTAAGCAGAGTCAGCATGGCGTAATGAAGGGGAAATCATGCCTGACTAATTTATTCAAATTCTTTGCAGAGGTAACAAGCAGGAAAGCTAAAGGGGAAGTAGTAGATGTAATATTTTTAGATTTTGAAAAGGCGCTCAATAAGATACCCCACATAAGGCTACTTAATAAGATGAGAGCCCATAGTGTTGAGGGTAGCATATCAGCATGGATGTAGAGGATTGGTTAACTAATAGAAGACAGAAAATTGGGATCGGGGGGCATTTTCAGGATGGCAACCTGTAACTATTGGGAGTGCCACAGGGATCAGTGCTGGGGCCACAATTATTTACAATATATATTAATGACTTGGATGAGGGAAATGAATGTCCTATCACCAAGTTTGCGGATGACACAAAAATAGGTGGGATGGTAAGTGGTGAGGATGACACAAAGAGTCTACAGAGCGATATAGACAGGCTAAGTGAGTGGGCAAAACCATGGCAGATGGAATATAATGTGAGATCATGCACTTTGGCATTATTATTTAAATGGAGAAAGACGGAAGAAAACTGCAGCACAGAGGGATTTGGGGGTCCTCATGTATCCCCACACCATCCCCCACAGGGCCATATGTTACTTGTTCCATGTTATTCTTTCGCACAATGCTACTCTTGTTCTGCTATTATCACATTCTGCTTTCTTAACTTTATACCACTATCAGCACCTTTTTTTTTTAGCACTAACCACTACCATTAACACCCCCTTTGTCCTTTAGTTTATGGCATCTTTGTCCATCCCCCCTTTGTCCCCAACCATCGCTGGCCTTCTAACCAGTTTCACCTGCCCCACCCCTCTTAAACAGTGTAAATTTGATCACATTTCCACTTCTCTTCAGCTCTGAAGAAGAGTCAAACGAACTCAAAATGTTAATTCTGTTTCTCTCTGCACAGAAGCTGCTAGACCCACTGAGTTTTTCCAGCATTTTCTGTCTTTGTTTCCTCTTCCCAGCCTCTCAGGTTTCCACTGAGCTCCACTGAGAATGAGGATTCTTAACTGGATGTTGTCAACAACTTTATTTCAGGCAAGACAAGGCAAGAAGGCAAGCTGGGCAGCCTTTTTACTTTCTCAGTTCAGTCCCAGCTGAACTCAAAAAATGAGTACAAAACTTAAAGCTCATCTCTTTTGTGTGATTTCTAGTAACTCACTAGCTTTTTGCCTTTAAACCAGTGTTTTTCTCATCAATTAAAGTAATTGCAAAGAAAACAAGTACACAGCACCCTCCCCCCCCACCCCCCTTCTTGGGAAAGGCATGCTTGTTGACAGTTCCAAGGTGAACTTATAACCTTTTTTAATAAAAACTCCAGGTCAGCATCCAAAGGTCCAAATAATGCAATGTCCTTCCAAATTTTAAAAAAAAATCCAATTCGTAAAAATATGGTTTCCCCAACAACAGGTATGATCCGATTGCCGTTATGGAGTTGTGGCTGCAAGGTGACCAAGGCTAGGAACTGAATATTCAAGGGTATTCGACATTGAAAGGGTAGGCAAAAAGGGAAAGGAGACGGGGTAGCACTGTTAATAAAGGATGAGGTGAGTCCATTAGTGAGAGAGGATCTTAGATTGGAAGATCAAGATGTATAATCAGTTTGGTTGGAGCTAAGAAACAGCAAGGGGCTGCAAACATTGGTGGGAGTTGTTTATAGGCCACCAAATAGTCGTGGTTATGTGTGGCACATTATAAATAAGGAAATTAGAGGTGCTTGTAACTAGGATAATAGAGTAAACATGGGTGACTTCAGTCTACATATAGATTGGTTAAACCGATTAGCACTAATGCTGTAAAGGACAACTTGGTTGCTCAACATACTGTTCTAGAAAACTAACAAGGGAATGGGCTATTTTAGAACCAACATTATGCAATGAGAGAGGGATAATAATCTTATTGTAAAGGAACTTTTGGGTAAGACTGACCATAATATAATAGAATTTTACGTTACATTTGAAAGTGATGTCATTCAATCCAAAACTAGGGTCCTAAATCTAAACAAAGGAAACTACAAAGGTATGAGGGGCAAGTTGGCTGTGTTAGATCGGGAAACTACATTAACAGATATGACAGTAGACAGGCAATGGCTAGAATTTAAAGAATTAATGCATGGTTTACAACAAATTTTACATTCCTTTGAGGCACAAAAACCCAATAGGAAATGTGATCCAACTGTGGCTAACAAGAGAAGTTGAAGATTGTATCAGATGAAAGGAAAAGGCTTATAAAGTTGCCGAAAGTGAGTAGTAAGCCTGAGGATTGGGAGCATATTAGAATTCAGCAAAGGAGGACCAAGAAACTTATAAAGAAAGGGAAAATAGAATTTGAAAGTAAACTAGCGAGAAACATAAAATGGACTGGAAACGCTTGTTTGGAATGTAAAAAGGAAAAAGTTAATAAAGGTAAATGTGGACCCATTACAGGCAGAGACAGGAGAATTTGTAATGGGGAGTAAGGAGATGACAGAGAAGTTAAACAAATATTTAGTGTCTGTCTTAGGAAGATACAAATACTTCCCAGAAATACTGGAGAACCAAAGGACTAGTGAGAATGAGGAACTGAAAGAAATTAGTATCAGTAAAAAAGTAGTACTAGAGAAATTAATGGCACTGAAAGTTGACAAATCCCCTGCAGCTGATGATCTACATCCCAGTGTGTTGAAAGGTGTGGCTGTTGAGATAGTGGATCCAATGGTGGTCATCTTCCAAAATTCTATAGATTCTGGAATGGCTCTGCAGACTGGAAGGTAGCAAATGTAACCCCAATATTTAAGAAAGGAGGGAGAGAGAATATGGGGGACTACAGACCTGCTAGACTGACATCAGTAGTAGGGAAAATGCTAGAATGTATTTTAAAAGATGTGATAACTGAACACTTAGAAAATAAAGGTAGGATTGGGCAGAGTCAACATGGATTTATGAAAGGGAAATCATGTTTAACAAATCTGTTAGAGTTTTTTGAGGAGGTAACTAGCAGAATAGACGAGGGGGATCCAATGGATGTGGTGTATTTAGATTCAGAAGGCATTCAATAAGGCTTCACATAGGAGATTAATGAACAAAATTAGAGTTTATGAAATTGGGGGTAATATACTGGCATGGATTGAGAATTGTTTGACGGAGAGAAAACAGAGTAGGACTAAAAGGGTCATTCTCGGATCGGCAGGCTGTGTCTAGTCGGGTACCGCAAGGATCAATGCTTGGATCCCAGCTTATATCAAAGCTTTGGATGCTGGGACCAAATGTAATGTTTCCATGTTTGCTGATGACACAAAACTGGCTTGGAACGTCAGTTGTGAGGAGCATACACAGAGGCTTCAAGGGGATTTAGACAGGCGAAGTGAGTGGACAAGAACATGACAGACGGAATATAATGTGGAAAAATGTGAAGTTATTCACTTTGTTAGGAAAAACAGAAATGCTGAGTACTTCATAAAGGTGAGAGACTGGGAAGAGTTATTGTCCAAAGGGACCTGAGTGTTCTTGTTCATGAGTCACTGAAAGCTAAAATGCTGATGCAGCAAGCAATTAGGAAGGCAAATTGAATGTTGGCCTTTGTTGCAAGAGGATTTGAGTACAGGAGTGAAGATGTCTTGCTGCAATTTTCTTGAGCCTTGGTGTGATCACACCTGGAGTATTGTGTACAGTTTTGGTGGCCTTACATAAGGAAGGATATACCTGCCACAGAGGGAGTGCAATGAAGGTTCACTAGATTGATTCCTGGGATGGTGGGATTGTCTTATGAAGAAAGATTGAGGAGACTGGGCCTGTATTCTCAAATTCAGAAGAATGAGTGGTGATCTCAATGAAACATACAAAATTCTTACAGGGCTTGACAGAATAGATGCAGGAAGGATCTTTCCCCTGACTGGTGAGTCTAGAACGAGGGGACACTGTCTCAGAATAAGGGGTTGGCCATTTAGCACTAAGATGAGGAGGAATTTCTTCACTCAGAGGCTGATGAATTTTTGGAATTCTCTGTCCCAGAGGGTTGTGGAGGCTTTGAGTATGTTCAAGGTACAGATCGATAGATTTCCAGTTATTAAAGACGTCAAGGGATATGGGGATCATGGGCATTGTCGTAGAAGATCAGCCATGATCTAGTTGTATGATGGAGCAGGTTCAACTCATTGGCCTACTCATACTCCAGTATCTTATGTTCCTGTGAAACTGAATATAGTCTTGCTACTTAGTCCAATTGCCCCTAGTTTGTATTAATATAAATGAGTTATTTTATTATCTTTCCTATCTTAATTCATAAAGTGTGAGTGCTATTATGAATAAATCAAAACATTTAAAATCATGTTATCAAAACATCCGGATCCTGAATTGTTTATGTTGGAGGCAGCAGAAATGGAGGCAGAAAACAGGAAATAAATCTGGAAATAGCGTGGAGAATTGATAATAAACTCATCTCTTCAAGGTTTTATTCTTATTTTATGATTTTTTTTCCTAGTTATGTCACAATTCTAACTAGGTTTCTGCACATATTCCAGAATCATTTTGGGCAGATGTCCTGTATCACATTCAAAGAGAAGTTAGTTTAAGGAAGTTAGTGGTGTGAGTGCTGCTAATTGAGTCTTTTATCTCAAACATATTCCTCTCTGCTGACTGTTACGTGCTGCAGGATTTCTTCTCATTTATAATGCTTTATATACTTTTGTAAAATATATTAGAAATAAATGCAGTCTGTCAGTGAATTTTCTATGCATGTTCCTGCCTCTACAGGATTATGCAGGAGTCAGGGTGAAGATGGGAAAGATTACCAGCTCGGCTGCAATGGGTCACCAATTAAGGCCCTTCAGGGCACTCTCTCAAAGCCGATGGTTTTTCCAGCCAGTGCACAGGGTACTCATTGTGTCAGAAGGTCATCACGAATCAGAGCTGCAGGTTCCATTCAACATAGAAGGCTGCACTCCAAACAACCATGGCAGTGCCCATTACCTTGGGGGATTTTTGCCCCTTATGTCCAATGCACCCTTATTTATCCCTTTTGTGGCTGACAACCAGGGATGAAGTTGACCTCAAAGCCCTCCTGCCCTACATACTTCAGCTGCACCCATCTCTGATGCTACAGTTGCCAGTTTATCAATGCCCACAGCCTCCTATTGGCCCTTCAGACTCGGGAATACAGCAGCTGCTCTTCTTTGGATGGGACTGCTGGATGCTGCCACCGAATTGGCTGCCTCCTCCAATGTCACTCTTTGGGTCCCACCATCGGTATTTATGGGTTCCTGAGCCCCATTTTATCCAACCCACAGGATCAGGATTCAAAAATGAAAATATTGCCTATATACATGACAATGTAGGGTACATGCTTCATATGAAAAACTGCTAAGCACAAGGTGTGTATTCCCTAATGGAAGATGCTGGGAGAAGGGGAATAATCCCTGAGCTAGTATTGCTTGTTTTCAGGTTATTGGTTCAAAGTAGATACACGTATCACTGGGAAGAGATTTGTGGACGCCACCAGCCCTCTTGCACTTTGCCTAAAAGAGCCATTCTTCATTGGCACTGATGGGTCATTCTATTATTATGGGCTACAGCTGACCCTGACATTGTACTAACAGCTAGGCATAATCACATTCCAGTAGGGTCACTAAATACAGGAACCGTGGCTGATTTTATTTTGTCTGTAACCCATAGGAATTCTAGTGCCAGATCACTGCCTTGTGTGTTATCAGCCAACACAGCATCGACCAGAGATCAATTTTGGGTTCTCTTGGTTTGCATGTAACCTAATCCCATAATCATGGTTTCAAATATGCTGGGAATTTACAAAGATCTTCTGAAGTCCTGGGTGTTTAACTGCACCTTTATAACCCTGTACTGAGTTGAGTACTAATGCTGTCTTTAACAAACAGCAGATCATTTGTTGGAACATGAATTGTGTCTAAACGCAAGAAGCACATTTGCGGGTATTTCTTCCTATGGAAAGTACCAGAACAGGCTAACAGGATAGACAATCTGGCTTGAAAAGGTTGACGTGTTCATAGGTTAATCCAAACTTCCCCCTAAAAACACCATAACAACTTATTAGAGAAATGAAATATGTGGCTGTTGTCAAGTGCAGTCATTTAATAATATTTTTGGAGATGGATTTGTCCCCCTTCCTTTGACAGGCAGTGAGCACTATTTATCCCTGCAGCTTCTCAGTTTTTCTACAATTTTTCAATGTTTTCTGCAGCTTCAGTGCAAAATGTGACTGGGGAATTTACGGCTTCCTGTTTAAAATTAGTTCATCAGCTGCATTATTCATGATAAAGTGTAAAGGGTTATGATCTAAGACCCTGGTTTGGAAAGACAGGAAGATAACATTGAGGCAGAATTTATGCTTTGTTTTTATTGAAAGCAGATATGAAAACATTTGGTGCCTGGTGGGAAGCACTGCTGAGAGCTGCTAGGACTGATGTGCAGTTCATGAACTGAGACTGATCCTAAAGAGTTAAACTCTACAGAGTTCAATAAACACACTGCAATCCGGCTGGAACAACATAACATGGATCAAACGAATATTCTTGCATTTTATTGCCGATGTAGGGTATTTCAATGTTGTGTGTTGATACTTTAATGGTAGCTCAGGGTAAATTTACATGGTTTAAAACTGGCCCTATGGCAGGGGATAAGCGTGCGAATTGGGTTTGCTTCCTGGAGTAGATGTAGGAAAACACTGCTGAGACACAATAATTGGGGAACAATTGTGTAGTGGTTAAGATACAGGAATAATAATCCAAAGAGCTTGGACTAGTCCAGAGAACAATAGGAGCTTGAAGTCAGTTTTTTTAAACATCTGGAAAATTGGTATTAGTAAAAATGACAATGAAGTTATTAAATTCTCAGACTCTAAGAAATGAAACCCGTGAAGCTTTAGCTCGAGAAAAGCAAAAAACATAATGACAACTGAAATCTGTACTGCCTTCAGCAAGCTCATTGAAATTTTTGTGGGAGATAATAAGGGTAAGGGTAAGGGTAAATGGGGTTGATTTCTGCTAACATAGGTGGAACAATATCATTCCAAACTTTGTCTACTAATATTTCCTAAGTTCTATGTTCCTATATCACCAGCAATACTTTGTGATTTTGAATTTTCAGTAACGTTGTTGTGCGCAGTGTATCAGAATGGTTACAATCATTACCCAAACTTATGTTCATAGGGTCTTTTTGCATGCTGATGTGCAATTGCTTGATGCTGATCCGACAGTTCACAGTCTCTGTATGGAGTCAAGCAACCCACAGTGACATTTTATGTTGACTGTATTGCAGTCCAATGAATGTGGTGTAGACTCCACATAAGATGGGCATATATTGCTGACATATAATCTTGTCTAATTCCTGGACCTTGTGAGTCCATTTTTGCCCTATTGCAAATAATATAGCCTTCAGCCGCCCAGTCCAACTATCACAAAAACAGAATTACCTGGAAAAACTCAGCAGGTCTGGCAGCATCGGCGGAGAAGAAAAGAGTTGACGTTTCGAGTCCTCATGACCCTTCAGCAGAATTTTGTTTTTATCAGTCCAACTATCAACCCATTTCCTCTTATACTTGTCCATTTCCCCTTCTTGTGTAGTTTTTTCAAAGTCTACTTGTTCAACAAATAATTTTGCCATCCACCCCCGCCCCACCTCCCCACCCCCTAATCTTCCCTCAATTGGTGTTCATATAAATACAGGTTGTTGTTATTAGGCATTTGTGCTCACCCTCTGCAATGAGATTTTCCAGATGTGTATCACTATAAATCCTCCTGAGCTGGAGAGTGGCTGCAGCTTGAAATGTGAAACAATCACTTGAATAATCAAATGTGAAGCAACTATTTGGAAGAATGTTTGGATTTTATTTTACACTATAATACTGCAAATTCATAAAGAAATTATATCAATAATACCATCTGAACCTTCCCTGAAATGTCTCTTTAACTCATGATTGAAAAATGGTGAAAAACATTATCTACTTACCACTGCACACTGAGTGTGGAATCCATTTATCATCAAATAATTATACAAATGCTCAGAAAATGTCAAGAATGCAAATTGGAAAAATGAGATGGGAAGAAAAGAGGAAATAAGTAACAATTTGCTCACAATAATGAAACAATCTGTCATCGAAACTATTTGTTTTAGTGCAACAATATGATGTCTCTTTGCAAGGAATAGATACAGCTACAAAAGTGTCAGATGGGTACAGATAATAAGGCAATCCTAGTAGATATGTAATTCAACTCCGGTTTCAGTCAGCTTTGGTTTAAGTGCAGTGCACGCATCAAAATGGTTTCCATGAAGTCTTTGTTACTTGAATGGCGCTGGTCTGGTTTTTGCAATGGTTCAGGACAAATTATGTATTAATTACAATTAGCAGAATCTTACTTAAGGTGTCCCAATTTAAATTATGATTTTTCACAAATTTTATTTAAAATCCCCATGGTGCAGGGTCGCATGGCCTCTCCCCACTCTGTTTGATGAACATTCTCCAGTCTATGGTAATCCCAATTGGAATCTGTCTTCTTTCTTTCTTTAAACCCACCAGTGTGCTCTCCCTCTTGACCTTTTAATTCATAATTGTTCCTCTTCAGTTGACATGTTGCTGTCCTAACCTGTTTCCTATTTTCCTCAACTACAGTTCAAAAAACAATGAAATAAAGTGACTGTGTGCGCTTGGTTTGTGCATGTTTTGTTGGAGTTGGGAGCAGGTTGCACATTTTGGATCTCTAGTAAATGTGATGTTTCCAGGCAATTGCAATCTTGTCATGTTTCATCTGGTCAGTCTATGTTTAAATTGGAGGTGCTGGAAAACTCTGAACATTGGGAGTCAGCTTGCTGGTTTTTGCATACATTGGGAACTCCAGTTACATAGAAATTGCTAGAAATTGTAGTCTTCTTAAGTAATGCATAATAGGAGATGATGGGAGTTCTCTGAAAATGGGTTGTCAGTGGTGTAGATAATGAAATATGGGGGTGGTGCCGGCTGACCCTAGAGGCCATGATGTTAAAAAGCCTGTCAGAATGTTTGCAGCAGGAAGGGTGCATTCAATGGAGCCCAGGTTATGGATGAATTTGAGCTTTTTTGTGTATTAAAAGCAAAATACTGCAGATGCTGGAAATCTGAAATAAAAAAAGAAAATGCTGGAAAAACTCAACAGGCTAGGCAACATCTGTGGAGAGAGAAACAGAGTTAACGTTTTGAGTCTGTATGACCCTTCTTCAGAGCTAAAAAGAAGTAGAAATATAGTTAACGTTTCGAGTCTGTATGACCCTTCTTCAGAGTTCTGATGCCAACTCTGAAGAAGAGTTATACGGACTCGAAATGTTAACTCTGTTTCTCTCTCCACAGATGCTGTCAGACCTAAGTTTTTTCAGCATTTTCTGTTTTTATTTCAGATTTCCAGCATCCACGGTATTTTGCTTTTATTATAGAAGTAGAAATTTGCTGGATTTTTTACTGTTTACGAGGGGGTGGAGCAGGTAGAACGAGATAGTGGAGCAGGTAGAACGAGATAGTAGGTTGGGGATGGGTGACAGCTAAGGAGAATTTATAAAGGTATCATGGACACAAGGGCGACAGCTAAGGAGAGATTGACAAAAATGTCATGGACACAAGACATCTCTTGTGTGTTGTCTGAGTTGAGAATTTCTGTTGGGTTCACTAAACCTCCCACATGACTTCTGAGGTGTTGTGACTCAGTGGGTGGTGCCTCGTCTTGAAAGTTCAAGTCCCACTCCACGACTTGATAGTCATGGAAGGAGCATTCATGACTCCGTTCAAGCAGGTTGATTATCAACCTGCTAATCCTTCCCACTGTGCCCTAAAGGAAAAAAAGTGTTGGTGAAGATGCGAAAGAAACAAACCATAACTTCATCAGAAAGTCTAGGGAAACACAGTAGAGGATCATTCTTTGCCATTCCAATTTTTTTAGGACTAGTGGAGGGGGTTCTACAGATTCCATGCCATGCTTTGTATATTATTAGGTATATGGAGATTGGATAAAGAATCGCCTCGGCAACAGTAGCTCAAAGAACATTTCTTTTGCTGGAATGTAATTGGTAGGCAATTTGTTTAGAAGAATGGGATCGGAGAAGAAACTGAAATTGGGCTGAAAGACTTCCCACAACATGAATAGTGAATAGAATAACACAAATATAATGAAAGTAATAAATAACCAATTATAAGTGAGGAATACACAGGGAAGTTGACGATCCTGATGTACATAATCTTGGAAATTTTACATCGATTGCACCCATGAGTGACCTCTGCTGCTAACTGCCCTGAAGTATGGGGGAGTCACCAAAAGACCATCCAATCTGCACATGGTCAATGGGCATCAGAAAATCCGGTGGAGAGAAGTAGTTCCAGAGGTACTGGGGGATCCCTACCCCACCTCCAAAATGATACCAGTATTTGCTCCATTACCCCCCATAGCTGCTCTCTTAGTCTTTCATTAATATTCATGTATGAATCTAAATAGTGAGATTATCAGGTTGACAGATTGCCTGACTAAGATTGAAAATCGCTGTCCAGTTCAAACTTCTCACCCAAAGCCTGCACGGACACAATTTATACAAATGCTGTTGAATATAGATGAGGAATTTTTCCCCGCTTCTCTAGCTTAGTGTTCCTGAGGCCAATTGTAAAACCCTCCCTGCAGCAAGACCATGAATCAAACCTGGTTTTGTACCTCCAAAAGTCTCCATGATTCACATTTTACACTGAGCCATTGGGATCGTACAGTGGAACTTTTATATATTATTTCTTTCTGGTGCAGAGTAATATAGCAGGGAACAAATGAAAAAGAAATATAACTAAGCTATTGCAATGAGCTCCCCCTTCCCCTTTTAGATATCCAATGGTCACGCTGAGCTTGCAGCACAATTGGTATCATCTCAGTACGTGACAGCTTCATAACTAAAGGAATATTAAAAATCAGATGCATGACTGCACATGTCATGTTGCTTCCATAAATTGTCCATCAAGGTACCATTGCTGTAATAAAGTTGGAAAGCGTACATTCATTTGATAGGAATTTTTTCCCTCATAAAATTGATAAACTATGAAAATGGACTTACAGGCAATAAAAATTTCCAACCATCAGCGTGTTTAACAAAAACGAAAAGATAACAAATCTTTTAATTGATTCATACCTGATAACTTTTACTGGATAAAGAATGCCTTTAATTTTTGCACAGCTATGTTTATGTGACTAAATAAGAAACCAGAAATATGGATACCCAAAATATATGTCTTGATTTTCCAAATCCAGCAGAAATGGGGTTGGGATGGCCCAGTGTGTAGGCTCTTTTGTACCTGCCTCATAGGCACCTGGCTTAACTTTATTTTCTGATGGGAAGTCTTACTCCTAATTTGAACAAATTACAGGCACAGGAATAGCTTGTTCTGGGAGCTTGTCTTGTAGCTAAATATTGCAGGGATATATCACATGACATTGCATGTTCCACTTCAATTTTGAAAATGACAGATCATGCACTGTATCAGGTTGGAGCTCCGGTTGTAAACCAACAACACATTTATTTCAAATTAAGTAGGTAAATGAGATATATAAAGTATATTTACAGTAATTGTAAACTCCTATTCCCTTCCATTTAAAAATAACAAAAACGCTTTTTTCTGGGCTAACCCCAAACATAAAATTAAACCTTGAAACGTAGAACCGTAAAACGGTTACAGTTCAGAAGGAGGCCATTTGGCCCATCATGTCCATGCCTGATCTCGACAAGAGAACCTCACCTAGTTCCACTCCCACCTTTTCCTGGTAGCCATGCAATTTTTTTCTCTTCAGATAATTATCCAATTCTCTTTTGAAGGCCTTGATAGAATCTGCCTCCACCACAGTCTCAGGCATTGCAATCCAGACCCTAATCACTTGCTGTGTAAAAAGATTTTCCTCATGTCGCCATTGCTTCTTTTTCCAGTCGCCTTAAATTCATTTACGCTGGTTCTCTATCCTTTCACCAATGGGAGCAGTTTCTCCTTATCTACTCTGTCCTGACCCCTCATGATTTTGAACACCTCTACCAAACCTCCTCTTACTCTCCTCTGCAGCTTCTACAATCTATCCACATAATTGAAATTCCTCTTCCTTGGAATTATTCTCATGAATCTATTCTGCACCCTATCTAATGAATAGTGATTTCTCATTTAGAAGTATCTTCACCACATACATAGATGTCAATCAAACTCTCTCACCCTAAAAATGACCATGGGATGACAATTTTCATAGGATGGTTGAATTGAATGGAATGGGTTGACTTCACTTGCTGACCTGTGCCAAACACCTCGATCAACCTGTGATCACAGGAAATTACCACATCTTCAGTCATCTGTCAGGGATATTCATTTTCGAGGGAGTGACAGGAATAGCTCTGCACTTCAACGGACATTACGATATTTGACTATCCTTTCTTCAATAAGACACATTACTGCCTTTAGCGTACCTGACCATGGTACATAATCTTTGGTATGTATAAAAACAGCTAGAATAGTCAAAAATAACTTTTTGCTGTGATTAGCAAGTAATTTTTTTTAGCCATAGGTTAGCTTTTAAAGTAAGTGATTCTGAAGAGAAAGCAAAACAGCAAACATTTCTGGGGGTACTGCAGGTACTTAGGCATGAGAGGTTGTATTTTCCTTCCATTCGTTAGTTTGTGAAAATGTAAATATAAATATGAAGTGGAAACTGCTTCAAATTGCCTAATATTGGTTAATGCTTGGTCAATTGGAAAGACAGCTGAATGAAAATGTGCAGTCAGCAGGAAATTGTTTGGGTTATTCTTCAGGAGCTCACTGCCAATATTTTTATGCATCATAAAGTGAATGAGCGAAACAATTCTGTTTCTAAGTGAAGTACGAAACATCTAGAAGTTTATTCCTCTTCAAGATGCAGCATGAGTTTCCAATTCAGTAAATGAAAGGATAATCCCTGAACTGCAAAGATCCCATGACCAGCCAGCTCTCCAACCAACATAAATCCTAATGGCGCCATTGCTTCTTTTTCCAGTTATCTTAAATCAGTGTCACCGGTTCTCAATCTGCATTCTGAACTGTTAAGATAGTGTTCCAGCTATTTTTTAACATGTTCCTGGCGTTGAGAGCTTTGTGACGCATGATAGTTAGAGAAAGACCTACTAAATAGCGAATGAATCTTATGATCTAAGAAACCAAGGTGAGTAAGTATTAAATTCACTTTAGATTTTGAGTGTTTTGAAGAGTTTTTTTAAAAAAAACATAAAGGCAGCGCATAGGGGATATAGAAATGTATTGCATTCCCACTAAAGCAATGAAAATCTGCCACTTCTTGCGTGAAGAAGGAAGTCATACCTGATGTTTCTCAAAGTGGCTGTGAGATTCTTTCTTGCCATGGTCTTCCTACCTTCAAAGTTAGTCAAAACTATTTCCCGTTGCATGTGGGTTCATTCACAAGCCAAGAATTATTTGGAAGAACCCTGATATTTAACTGGCCAATAAAGTTTCACATTCAGCATGACTAAATACCCAAGGACTGGTAGGAATAGAGACAACCGGTGTACTTTATAAATAAAAAGAATCCCACACACAACAAAGAATACCTACCATTATCAGAATGCTTGTTTTGGGTTCTACAGCATGTTTTCACATTGAGTTTAAAGTAGATTAAGCTTCAATAGGGGAGGCAGACAGGCATTTGTAGTAGAATGCTTGAGTGGAATTGTAAACCAGCAACCACAGAAGAAAAAAATCCGCTCATTTTCATTGATGAGATTTCACATCTGTCAGCTAATACCACCAGCTGATAGCAAAGATAATGCCTGGCCCTTCCTTATGAAAGTTCAAACACCTGGAACAGTTTAAAGAAGCTGTGAAATTTTATTGAAGAGACCTTTCTCCGATTTGAGTCCAGAAGTAACCTACATTTGATTATTATCTAAAATCATGTTTACACAACATTCATCTGCACTTTTGAGTTTCACACAAAGATAATTCTGTACCATTGCTGGCATTTTCTGAGAAAACTGAAGTGGAAGCAACTGAAGATTTGCTTTTCACTAATTTTGAAAGGAAATTTAACTAAGGTCAGTGCGACACTGTGCCTGTTTGACTTGTGGGTAATGAAGTCATTTTGGACATAGGCTTCATAAAATTACTTTATTTTTCTCCAGTTGTGCCTTTGATTTTATTTCATTATCGTTTCTCTCCTAACAATTGGATACCATGCTGAAGTTTGCTTCAATGAATATCCCATTCAACTGTGCATTCTTCCTGTCTAAGTCGGCGCAATGGGAATCAGTTTTTTTTTAATCTTGCCGTGGAAGCCAGCATAGGTGGAGACCTAATTTTGGCATTGCCTGCTGTTAGACACACACAGTTCACGTAAGGATTGTTTGATAGTGATGGGGAACAACTTCCTTGGTTGTTTTTTTATTCCCCTTCTTTCCCAGTTTGAGGATGATGAAGTAAGTTGCAATGGTGGCTTATTTGACTTCGGCTAAATCAACGTATGGTAGGATTAGACCTTAGATTTATTAGCTGTCTGTGATTCGGCGCCAATCTGTGTGTTTAACCATTTCATGCACAGCATTTTCTTAGCCTTTAAATATTGTTGCATCAGATCTTTAACAGTTTATCTATGTTTTTGTGTTTTGGATCTTCGCTCTGTTTTAACTCTAAACAGTAAACAGAGCTGTCCACTTTAGATAATATGTGAGATGCCCTGTCATGATCACTTTGCAGTATATCTCCATATCAGAAGAGTCATCACAAATAGGAGAGACAGGCTGAAACCATCGAACAATTTTCAGGAGACAGCCATCAGTGCTTTAATTTTAAGTTGATCTATCATCGCTGATATCTCTTCTTAACAACACTGTGGGTGTATCTACAGCACACAGACTGAAGTGACTCAAGAAGGCAGCTCACCACCACCTCAAGGGCAATTAGGGATGGGCAATAAATGCTGGTCTAACCAGTGAAGCCCACATCCTGTAAAAGAATTAAAAAAATGAATGTTCCTGAGGGCTGTGCCATACTGTCAAAGTTGCAATTATTCTTCATCTGTAATTACCCTGGAAAAGTTGTTGTTTTTTTTTTTACCTGTTTTAGTTCACATAGTGATGATCCCATTATGGTTTTTAAGAGGTTATCATGACTATGATCAGGGTTGCATTTGCTGGTAACTATAGGAGGAGGTCGAGAGAGGAATCTGTGAATGGTTTTTCATGTTTTTTTTTATTCATGCATGGGATGTGGGCATTGCTGGCTAGGCTAGCGTTTATTGCCCATCCCTAATTGCCCTTGACATGGTGGTGGTGAGCTGCCTTCTTGAACCGTTGCAGTCCACATGGTGTAGGTACACCCACAATACTGTTAGAAAGGGAGGTCCAGGATTTTGCCCCAGCAACAGTGAAAGAATGGTGATATATTTCATATAAGTCATTATGGTAAGTGACTTGGAGGGGAACTTCCAGTTGGTGGTGTTCCCATGTGTCTGCTGCCCTTGTCCTTCTAGATGGTAGTGGTCATGGATTTGGAAGGGGCTGTCTAAGGAGCCTTGGTGAGTACCTGCATTGCATATTGCAAAAGGTACACACATTGCTGCCATTGTGCATTGGTGGTGAAGGAAGTGAAAGTTCATGGATGGAGTGCCAATCAAGTGAGCTGCTTTGTCCTGGATGGACTCAAGCTTTGAGTGTTGTTGGAACTGCACTTGTCCAGGCAAGTGGGGAGTATTCCATCACACTTCTGACTTGTGCCTTGTAGATGGTGGACGAGCTTTGGGGAGGCAGGAGGTGAGTTATGCACCACAGGAATCCTAACCTCTCACCTACTCTTGTACCTACCAGTATTTAAATGGCTAATCCAGTTCAGTTTCTGTTCAATGGTAACCCCCACAATGTTGAAAATGGGGGATTCAGCGATGGTAATGCCATTGGGGAAATGATTAGATGAATGCCACAGGGCAATGGTTAGATTCTCTCTTGTTAGAGATGGTCATTGCTTGGCGCTTGTGTGGCACGAATGTTACTTGCCACTTGTCAGCCCTAACCTGGATATGGGCCAGGTCTTGCTACATTTGGACACGGACTGCTTCTGTATCTGAGAAGTCATGAATAGTGCTGAACATTGTGCAATCATCTGTGAACATCCCCAGTTCTGATCTAATGTTGGAAGGAAGGTCATTGATGAAGCTGCAGAAGATGGTTGGACCTAGGACACTACCCTGAGGAACTCCTGCAGTGATGCCCTGGAATTGAGATGATTGACCTCCAACAACCACAACCATTTTCCTTTGTGTTAGGAATGATTCCAATCAGCGGAGAGCTTTTCCCCTGACTCCCATTGACTCCAGATTTGCTAGGTCTCCTTGATGCCACATTCAATCAAATGCTGCCTTGATGTCAAGGGCAGTCACTATCACCCACCTGTAGAGTTCAGCTCTTTTGTCCATGTTTGAACCAGGACTGTAATGAGGTCAGGAGCTGAGTGATTCTGGAAGAAACCAAACTGAGCATCATGGAGCAGCTTATTGCTAAGCAAGTGCTGCTTGATAGCATTGTTGATACCCCTTCCATGATCGAGAATAGACTGATGGGGCAGTAAGTGGCTGAGTTGGATTTGTCCTGCTTTTTGTGTTCAGGACATACCTGGGCAGTTTGCCACATTGCTGGGTAGATGCCAGTGTTGTAGCTGTACTGGAACAGCTTGGCTAGGAGTGCAGCAAGTTCTGGAGCAAAAGTCTTCAACATTCATGTAAATATTGACATATAGTTTAACAGGAACAAGAGTAGGTGAATTAGCCCCTCAAGCCTGTTCCCCCGCCATTCGATGAGACCATTTTTGATCTATGGCCTACACCCTGCTTTGTCCTCTATCCCTTAATAACTTTCATAAACAAAAATCTGTCAATCTCAGATTTAAAATTAATAATTGATCTAGCAGCGACTGCCAATTGTAGAAGTGAGTTCCAGACTTCTACCACCCTTTGCGTGGAGATGTATTTCTTCACTTCACTTATGAAAGATCTAGCTATATCTTTTAACCGCCTTTTATTCTTAGATGCAGTTCACCCAAAATTAGTGTAACCCAAGCAAAGGTTTGCAGAATTTTAAGTACAAGTTACTTTCAGTGCAAATCAGGTTTATGCAATTTTTTTGTGCCAGTTTAAAAGACATTGAGCTAGAAGCAGTGCCCACCTACAAAATTGCCACATCTCCAGCATGGACATAATTGTTAATCAGATCCATGCTGGTTGGTGAAATTAAAACTAAGACACAGTTACATTCTTTGCTGGAGAGAGATTATTGACTTAGTTCACAGTCAACACGACTCTGCCCCCCCCACCGTGTCCCAGCCATTTCCATTTATCGGTGTACAAATACCCATCACCTGTTTAACAACGTAATTGCCATTAAACCTCAACAATGTGATTATTAAGACATTGACAATAATCACCATTGGGAGTTTTCACGGGTTGTGCTCGTTCGCAGGTCTTCAACGGAGCTCTAAAAATTAAGATGACTCTTTTGGGCAAAATGATGTTAAATCAAACTGTTACAAGTCATTATGGCTACATTTAACAATTTTTTGATTATTTCTCTCACTAGATTGTTTTATTTAGACACTTTTGAGTGATGAGCTCAATCAAATGTCATGACATTTATCAACCTAGTTGTGTGAAGGAACTAAATTACTATCAGTTTCAAAAAAATCCTCTTGTACCTCAGTTTCAACTATATACATTGATTCAGCTCACATGCTGGGCTAGTGACTCATCCAAGTCAGTTCAGTTTTGCATTCCACACGATAGTAAGAGCTGAATAGTGTACATCCGTTAACTAAATCAGGTTCCTCCTCCTTCATGAGGGTGTAAACTTTCTCAAAGTATTCAGGCTCACATTCTGTTGGCATGAAAGTAGCTGGAAGTGGATTGGAATGACTGAAATGCTTTGGTCAACTTTATCCTTCAGGAATGTCAAAACTGTTTGCCTCTGGACCTGGTGAGGTTGTTGACCCTGTTTTGTTTCGATTACACACACAACTTTTCAGTCAAGTTAAAGGTACAGAGAAAGCTACCTTCATCCATGGCATGAAACCTTTGAAGAGAGATATAAGTAGCCCTGGTTTATACACTTCTGGAGACCGTAAATGACCTAACACTTGCTAGAATTTGATCCAAAACATCGATCATATTGCCAAAATTAAAATGCTGCAGATGCTGGAAATCTGAATGATAGAAAATGCTGGAAACGCTCTGCAGGTCAGGTAGTATGTGGAGAGAGAAATGGACATAATGGCCTGTAACTTCTGAGCTTCTGGGAATTGTAACTGGGAGGGTACTCCAAAAATGTGCTGCAGAACCACCCAACCCCCGCCCCCCCACCAAACAAGTCCCCAGGTAAGGATTGCCTAGAAAGTTCAAACTTCAACTGGGCAATTGACCTTCAAGCAGAACCATCTGAAAGTACAATTTAAATTGCAATCTTCAGATGGTTCCAACTGTCCTACAGTAATAGTTACCATGGAAAGGTCAAAAGAATTAAAACCACTTCTAACTCCTGGATAGCTATAGCACTGACCCCCCCGAACCCCCCCTACATTGACCACCACCCAGATCACCCAACCTCCATTCCCCCCCCACCCAACCAGCCGACCACACCCCAATGACCACCCAACTCCTACCCCCACAACCGACATCCCCCGCACTGACCGACCAATACACTCAACACTGACAACCTGATCCCACCCCCAGCTCCCAGCTTAACACACCCCACACTGACCAACCAACCTCCCCCACTCCCCCAACTAACCACCCTACCCTCCTCCCCCACCACCCCCAGTTAACTCCTTCCAGCCAATTCCCCCCCACCCCGCAATTGATCAACCAGTCCCAACATTTTAGGCTGAAGACCTTGGTTCAGATGAAAAGTAATCAATATGAAACATTGGGTGGAATTTAATGAGTGCAACAATGGCTTGAGAACCAGTGAGAACCCTGCGGCATATCAGCCTGAAAGGTCCTGTGCAAGTACTGGGTAAACAGGCACTTACCTGGACCGTGTCGGGCCTTCCAACAATTAAGCGCCCAATGGGATGAAAATCTCGGCCCAAAGAGCTGGCCAATCAAAGGCCAGCAGCTCTCCAGTATTGGTAGTGCCATCAGGAATGGTGGCCACTGCCCAGTACTACACTTGGGCCTGTAGGAGGGATCAGCTATGGATCCCCAGGCAGAGGTGGGTGTGGATGGGATGGATATCGCAGGGAGGTGGTTACCATCAAATAGGTGGATAAGGAGGTTTGGCAGCAGGGAGTGGCTTTCAGCAAGCCCCCCACCGTTCCTGATGCCAGGTCCCTCTATCAGGCATTGTGCCCCTGAATGAGAGACCCTCCCTTCACCCACTGGCAAACCCCAACAGGCTTTGCTGGTGGCCTACCTGGATAGTGAATCCCCTCCTGCTGCTGGTTGAATACCAGTGGTGGTGAGATGAGACCCATAAGTGGCCCTTAAGTAGCCACTTAAGGCTTCACCCTTCCCACCTGGAGCTTGATTTGGTGGATTTGGGAAGGTGGTAGGGTCTGCACCCTCCTGCCCAATCAAATGGCCCCTGCCTCCAAACTTGCCTCCAAGGGGCCATTAATTCCACCGATTAACTTTGTATCTCTCTCCACAGAATCTGCCAGACCTGCTGATTGTTGCCAGTATTTTCTGCTTTTGTAAAATGTACAAATAGTATAAAATGGTCCTGTCATTACTTCATTTATGTTGTCTATAGTGTAACTGCCGGCTGTTAACTAAGCACTTGATTTAATTTTCCATAAATCATCCTGTTGTGGGGCTGAACTTGCTGAACACTAAATACAGAGAATTAAATCACATGTCATTCATTGACTCTGAATCATGCACTGGTACAGTGCTGTTTGGGAATTCAGAGGATCGCAGAGTTGATAGTAATGAGGAAGGTAATTTGGCCTATCCCAGACCACTTATCTAGAAAGTCTAAAATCCATTCTGAATAATTCCAGGGGTTTTGTCTCCACTCATCTATCTGGAATTCCACTATGTTACATTAGTAAATCTGCAGGAACAGGACTGGGTTCATCCCTGGCATGAAAAATAAAATGTCACTATTGATTGTGGGTACTTGCAATCTATAAACTAGTTTTTTTCTGTTCGACGCCATTGGTTCCAGAACGAACTTGACTTTGCATTTGTGACATTTTACTCATATTCTCAGATGAAAATTATTTTTTTTTAAAAAACAACTTGATTACTTGATTATTTCAGTTCGCTGCTCATATGATGGAGAATTGTACAGTGGATGTAACTGTGAATAAATCTGCTAAATTGTAATTGAGAGGTATCAGGTGCATCCCCTGAAACTGCTCCATATTGTGGGCCTATGGGGAAGCATTGTTGATCCAAATGTTGACCCTTATCAATTCATGTAAAAGTTTTGAGAGGATCTGTCACTCACCAGACAGCACAATCCAGATTTAAAAATTGTTATAAAACATTTTTGAACAACTACAACTAAATAATCTTCTTGAAGAAACTCTGTTATTTTCTGGCTGTAGTATAACCTGGACAGATTGTTGAGACAAGTAGAGCAGCCATGGGGCACCCAATCAGGAGAAGATTAAAGCAACAATAATTAGTCTCTAACAGACTTCAGGGTTCACCTTCCCACAGTTAACATTGAGCAATGTCTTTAAAATGATGCCTTATTCACAGTGAGCCAGTGCTTTTATTTTTGCTTCAGACTACAGCCCATCTATGAGCAGCACCACTGGAGATGAGCTAGTGTTTTGAAGTAAAAGAAAATTGGCAAAAATTCAAACCTGGTTGCTTAATCGATAAATGCATTGCCGTGCAAAGCTGAATTGAATAGACCTGGAATGTCCCACATTTATCTGGGGCAGCCATAGAGTTTTTGCAATTGGCTTCAGAGCTGCTGGGCTGAGGAAGGGTCAAATTATTGATTATTTTGATTGCTATCTTATGACTCCTGGAAATTAAGTCTAAGCGGGCACTAAGTGAAGACAGGACTGAGCTTACTAGGATGCTCCCTATGACCAATTGGTCTGCTGATATTTATACATGAGAAACTGCCACTTGGGCATGGTGTTGGACATGACACTTAAATGTAGAAGTCCAACACAGCTCAATGCCCACAGAAGGTTGAAGGCAGGAGATTGAGGGAACAGAAAGAATACAAACGAAAGCATTTGCATGTTCAAAGCTGTATTACAATTAGACTCGTGGTGGGAATGCATTGCAAGTGTCAGCTACTGAGAGAATGTAATTAGACTACACTATCTGGTTAAAGTAACTTAATAGAAAAAATAAATAATATTTCATTCCTTCTAAGTATTATGCCAGATGTTCTTTAAGTAACTGCTAAGTCCTGTGTATTAGGCTGGAAGAAAGTGCAGCAGGCATTGGTTACTCAACAGCCAGTCAGAAGTAAAAGGACCCAATTAGCTCATTAAATTGTGTTGGTTCTGTGGATATTTGACTGATTTGATATTTGGGGTAGAAATTGGTGTGTGTTGCACCAAATTTGGGGTGCCAGATGGGAGCAAAGCACAGCAATTCAGCACTGGGAAAACCTTTGACCAATCTGTGCTGACATTAAGATTGCCCCATTCAGCGAACCCTGTGTGAAGGTAGGTTTAAAATAAAGGAAATATTTCTGTGCAGTTGCCACAGTCTTGACTCCGCAATCTTGCCAATTGATTGCCTCATTGGGTGTTCCAAGAACCACCACCACCCACCCACCCCCCGCCCCCCAACTCTCACTTCCGCAACTTACGTGATGGCCTGAAATTCATTCTTCTTGTGGGCGAGCTGCCTGTGGAGGTGCAACAGGTCCCAGCGGCTAACCCCAAAGATGGGGCCCAATTTCTTGTGATCATCGTCTCTGCCCAGACTAATTTCTATTCCTCAAGGTGTTGAACTCTCCTTTGGTGCTGCATTAGATAAGCATGTTTTCATTGTTATACATCTACAGCTGCTGTATTGTTTAAAATACAACCTGCATCCTTCGTATCCTTAACACAAATAAAAAGTCACAGTAGTGTTCAGAAGTGAAGTCTGTTGTGATAAACAGCGACCTGTGCGCTGAACTAGAGGATCCACAGGGTGATAGTTTGAGACTTGCTCAGGGCATATCTTATTTCGACTATCAACAGCTGCATATATCAAATTGATTTACAAATAAGATTCAGTGTCAGTAACTTTAGAATGATGTGATGTGTCTCTTGGGAACTTGTATAAATCTTGTGTTGAAGAAATGTGTGTTTAAAAAAAAACTAGAAAAAGTATGCGTTAATGCAAAATAAATTCCAGAGCAAAATGTAACGGCTACAGTAGTGTGTTGGGCATTGATTTACAGTTACTGTCAGAGCTAGAGATTGTTCTGAAAAGCAACAAATGCTGGTGAGGTGAAGAAACCAGAAGAATGTATCCATTATCTTTTAGGGAAAAAAGACCTCAAAATGCTATTGTGCTTCCTGGAACAGCAATGAAACAAAGCAGCGATGGGCATATGGTCAGTCTGATGACAGTTCAAGTGGCACATGTATCATGTGCAATGTTGGTTCTCCCTGAAGTGTCAGGTTCAGAAGCTAAAAGTTGGATCAAATTTCAAGATTGCTTTCATAACATCAGTCATGACTACACTTCAAAATAATTAATTGTCTGTGAAGTACTTTGGAACATCCCAAGGATGTGAAAGATGCTGCAGAAAGGCAAACCTTTTCTATACTTAATTTTCAACAGCCCCAAGGTGAGGAGTTCATATTTCATTCTTATTTTACTCTTTACATTTTTGCTACTGTTTTATTCCTTGCACCTTCCTGTCTCTTTTGGTTTGTGCTGTTCTGTTCTCATTTTTTTTTTAAATTTCCTGCATCTTTGAATTTTAGTCCTAATTTCTTTATTTAATCTCTATCCTTTTCACTTACCTCATTATTCAGTTTCATGTAAACCTTATTCCAGAGTTGTACAATTTCCAGAGCCCTGAGCTCTGCATTTCCATGTCCAAACTCCTCTGTCTCTCTAGCTCGCTCTCTTTTAAGATGTTGCTTAAAATCTACAGCGTAGACCAAGCTTTTCCTCATCTGCCCTGACACTTCCTTTGTGGCTCAGTGTCAAATTTTGATTGGTAATGCCCTTGTAAAGTGTCTTGGAATGTTTTGCTAAGTTTAAGGAATTATATAAATGCAAGTTGTTGCTGCTTCACTGAGAGTCCTTCAGGAGACTTGGGGGTGCTCTGCGGCCCGGATTTTTGCAACAGTGGAGAGGCTCTCCAGCATGGCGAAAATCCCAGAAATGGACGAAATTTCTAAGTTCCGCCCCTGAACCTGGCATTTCCCATTTTTGCACTGTGGCGGAACTGGAGTCAGGCCAGGTTTCATGCACGTACAGGCAGCTGGCCATTTAAATCACCAGCTGTTTTCACTGACTTCCAATTTTTCAACCGTAGCTGCGTGAATCCCAGAGTGCGCAGAGCAGACCGGGTAAGAGGAGGCCTGAACTTGGTAGCCTCTTTGGATGGCTAGAGTACCCCTTTGGAGAGATAAGGTATCCCTTTGAATAGAGTCCCAGGACATGTTTGGGAGAAGCAAGGCACCCTTTGGGATGTGTTAGACTTAAACATAATTATGCACTTTTTACGCACAAACTCATTGGAACTGTCGAGCTGTCCAGGAAGTGTCAAAGGATTCTAAGTAGGTAGACATGGAAGGGGTTAAGGGCAAAGGATGAGGTATAGGGTGGCATTGAGTTGGCATATGGGGTATGAGGGGCCACGGGGTGAGTAGAGGGGCATGGGTTGGTATAGGTTGACATGGATGGGGCAAAGGGAGTGTGTGGGGGTGGTGAGGGCTGGAGGGATGCTTTTTGGGTTTTTTTTTCATTTAAACACAGTGCCAGCGCAGAGACAGGGCTTGCATCCAGTCTGCCTCTGCACCTGGTAGCTTTCGCACAAAAACTTGGGCCTGTGTCCGCAAGCACGTTCTTTGGGTCTGCCAGCTGAAGAAGTTCCTTCACAAGACTGAAGGTTCTTTCAGCTTGCACTTGGGCATCTAAAAGGCACTTGAGTGATGGAGCTACTCGTTTTATGGTTCTTTGGCTAAGGGAAGAAAACTCAGTCGGGACTCTCTCTGGATTGCTTTCTGTTGACTGCCACAATGCGCATGTGAGGAGAGAACACAATCAGATTGAGATGTGATGGTCACTTGGGCACTGATAACTTGGAGCTTGGAAGAGGAGAGATGGGATGGAGGAGATTTTTGGATGGTAGCCCAGAAATATGGGTTTCTTGCAGGTCCTGTGGAATTTAACAGCAGGACCAACTTAAATTTTTTTCAACAGATTTCCCACCAACAATCTGCCAGATTGATGGGTTTGCTGTCTGTCAGGCTGGAAAGTGACCAGGGAGTTGGAAGTCTGATATTGGCTGAAGGGGCAAATGGGACATTTTTGGGGTAAGGGCTTGAATGGAGCAATGCGGGGGATGAGGGGAATCACAGATCATCGAGGGTGTTGGTGAGTAGCATGCATCCAGCCTTTCTCGTCAGATTTGTAAAGATCCCTGAGAACCTTGAGCTAACTTTAAGAAACACAACCTCCTTAAAAGCTTTTAGTGACTGTCACACCTCATTAAGAACAGATTGGTCACCTACCCCAACCACACCAAACTGCCTCCATTAAAACCATAAGTGGGTGGGTTGGGGTTGAGTTACCTGATTTTTCTAACTTCATTGAGGAATTGATGCCTTCACTTCAAACTATTAATTTAATCCATCAATAAATGACAACTTAATCAAAGTTTCTGAATGCTTAGCACACTGTCCAATGCAGTCTGAGCATATCTGAATCATCAGAAAAGGATAGTGAAAAGAATTCTCTTCAGTTTTCTCACATCACAGAAGCATACAATATAGTCTGACAGGATGACTTGGATTATCATATATCATCACATTTATAATAGTATATTGATAACTCTGATTATTACTCAAATATTCTTGTGTTACAAAGGACTACTATGATATATTCCACAGAATTCATTTCTGTGCCCCAGTAATTTTGCTGCTCAACTGACAAAACTTTCAGCAATAGTAATTCATGTTTGAATTCTGGTGTAATTGCTATGAAGAACAGCATGATTCATTGTGTTGGTCTACCTTTTGTGACTTAGTGTTGCTATGTTGCTCATAACCAGGTACACATGCATATCAGATAACAACACCAATTACAACCACAGTTTATTTCCCCTTTCTGTTTTCCATCGGGGATCTTGTTAAAGTATTTTATCTTCTCCCTTTCATTCCATTGGAGTTTTTGTGTCGCCCATCCCAGGGTTTAGTTGGGGCTTAACAGGCAGGTGTCCTAGCTCTCAGAACTGCACCAATTTAAGTTGAAATTGATTATTGCCAGGTGCCTGAAAGTAAATTAGAGAAAAATAAGAATCTGTTCCTTTTATGCTTTCCTTTCCTTGCTGGCATTACCCTCGCCATACTAGCTCAGCAAAGATTGAGAACTTGGCATTTGACATTGTGGGCAGAATCTTCATCCTATTATTCTGTGATGCTGCAACTGTGTCATCTTACAAACGCAATATAAGTGATAAATAGAACTTCCTCTGATGCTATGTCAATAATCATTCGATATGTATGGTTGTGCTTGGTTTGGAGAAATATTTTTTTAAATTGGAAAACAAGGGTGAAGAACAAGTTCACAGTTCAAGATCCTTCCAAGGCTGAAGAATAAAACAGGAAAATTTGGTAATCAGTAAGCAGTGGTATAGATATTGGATTTTAAAACTATAAGACGAAAGAGAAACTGAAGGAGATATGAAGACGAAAGAGAAACTGAACGAGATATGAAGCACCAGTGTGGGTGGCGGGTGTGGTGGGTGGGGTGAGTCTCCTGGGGGTGGGGAGTCCATGGAGGGGGGTAGTCAGGTGGGTGAGGGAGTCCCATTTGCGGTGTGGGTGTAGTCGGGGTTGGGGGGGTGGGGGTGCAGGGAGAGTTCCGTTGGGGGATAGCTGGGGGTGAGGGGAGTCCCCTTAGGGTGAGGGGGTGTGAGGAGAGTCCCATGGGGGTGTTAGTATGGGTCTGTGCAACAGTTACCCAGAATCTAGAATTGGTTTCAATTTTTCTAACTTTTTCTGGGTAACTACTGACGTAAGTCACTCGGATCCATCCAAAACTTGCGATTAAAGTCGCACTTTTGGATGGTTCCCAATGCACTTTGCACTTCCCAGGAAATTACTGTGAAATCCTTACCTGGGAACTGCCAGGGGGGTTTTCCCAGCACATCCACAGATACGATGCTCTGGAGCTCGGAACCTACAGCATGGACAACATACAGGAGTAACCTCAAAGCACTGGCGTCATACCATCAATGCTGCCTGTGGAAAATCTTATGTATTAAGTGAGAGAACAGACACACTGACATCAGTTTCCTCTCACAAGCAAACACCACAAGCATCGAGCCTGTGATCGTCTGCCATCAGCTTCATTGGGTTGGCCATATAGTTCAGATGCCAGATATCAGGCTCCAAAAGCATGTTGTCTTCTCCCAGCTCAGTCACGCCAGACCAGAGGAGGACAGAAGAAGCACTTCAGGGATCTGCTGAAAGGCAACATGAAGAAATGCAACATTGACATCAACTCATGGAAGTATAAATTACAGAGATGTTAATAAATTAAGTGAATGGGCAAAACTGTGGCAAAAGGGTTTCAATATAGATAAGTGTGAGGTCATCCACTTTGGACCTAAAAAGGATAGAATAGAGTACTTTCTAAATGGTGAAAAGCTCAAAACAGTGGAGGTCCAAATAAACCTAGCGCTTCATGCACATAAATCATTAAAATACCGTGGACCGGTATGGAAAATAATCAAACGACTAATGGAATGATGTCCTTTATAACTAAAAGCCCAGTTTACAAGGGGGTAGAATTAATGCTGCACCTATACAAAGCCCTAGTTACACCACACCTGGTGTACAGTGTTCAGATCCGGCATCATATCTATTAGCCTTGAAGGGTGTGCTGGAGAAATTTACTGGAAAGATACTTTAACTCCAAAGGTTAAATTATAAAATGAGATTGCAAGAACCAGGATTCTATTCCCTGGAATTTGAAGATTAAGAGGTGATTTGATTAAACTTTTCAAAATATTAATAGGAGCAGATTGGTAAATAGAAACTATTTGCACTGGTGGGGGAGTTTAGGATATGGGGATGTAGTCTAAACGTTAGAGCTGGGCCTTTCAAAGGTTATGTTAGGAAGCAATTCTACATGAAAAAGGTGGTCAAAATTTGGCGCTCTCTTCTGCTGTTAGATCAATTGTTAATACTAAATCTGAAATTAGTAGATTTCTTTGTGAACCAAAGGTTTCGAGGGATATGGGGCAAAGGCGGGTATGCGGAGTTTGAGTCACAGATTAGCTGTGATCTCATTGAATTGGGGAACAGGATTGAGGGGCAAAAATAAAAACACAAACAAAAAACTGCGGATGCTGGAAATCCAAAACAAAAACAGAAATACCTGGAAAAACTCAGCAGGTCTGGTAGCATCGGCGGAGAAGAACAAAGTTGACGTTTCGAGTCCTAATGACCCTCATGAGGATGCGAAACGTCAACTTTGTTCTTCTTCGCCGATGCTGCCAGACCTGCTGAGTTTTTCCAGGTATTTCTGTTTTTGTTTAGGATTGAGGGGCAAACTGGTCTACTCCTGTTCCTATGTGTTCCAATGGCACTCATAACTACAGCTTTAGTAGAAACAAATTGAAAGTTTTTTTTAATGTTCTTGGTGAAGGCATAACAGTTTTCAAGCTTTGGCTCAGGGAGATGTAATTTGAAGTTCTTTCAGCATGAGTGAGAATAATAATCACAAACAATTTTCCACATGCATCAGGAACATTTCAATCAATAAGGAGAGGAAGACCGTCTAGGATCAGCGTCAAAAATCCATTCCTTACCCAGTTTTCTGGCAACGGTATTTCACTCTTAGCCATTCAGCTAAGAACATTCAGCCAGACATCGTAACTGTTGAAAATTTTAGTTAGTGTGGTATTTCAACTAAGTCAAAAGAGTTCACCATTAATTTAAAAAAATAAATTTTTGTTCAGATGAGCCGTTAAATGACCTTTCACTGAGTACATTTTTGCAGAATTGTGATAAATTTGCTACTCGGAATTTATTTAATCTTTCCAGCAATTTGAATCATGGAATTTTGCATAACTTAAGAAATAGGAGCTGAAGTAGGCCGTTTGGCCCTTCAAGCCTGCTCTGCCATTCAGTAAGATCATGCCTGATTTTCTGCCTCAGCAACACCTTCCTGCCCTATCCCCATATCACTTGATTTCCTTAGATATCAATAAATTTTTGGATACTATCTTAACAATCTCTCAACAATCGAGCATCCACATCCCTTTAGGTGAAGAATTCCAAAGATTCACAGACCATTGACTGAAGAAATTTCTCCTCATCTCAGTTGTAAATGGCACAACCCTTGTTAGTAGACTAGTGACCCCTAGTTCTAGATTCTCCAGTCAGGGGAAATGTTCTCCCAGCATCTACCTGTCAAGCTCCTTAAAAATTTTATACATTTCATTAAGATCAACTCTGATGCTTCCAACTCCAGAGAATAAAAGTCTATTTAACTCTACCTCTCCTCATAAGACAGCATTCTCATTGCTGGAATCAAGCTAATGAACCTTCTTTGTAGCCCGTCTTGAGGCAAGTGTACCCTTCCTGAGATAAGGAGACTAAGATTATATATAGTACTCCAGGTGTGGTCTCACTGAGGCACATATAATTGCAGTTGGACTTCTTTACTCTTTTACTCCAATCCCTTTGTAATAAAGGCTAACGTACAATTTGCTTTCTTAATTGGTTGATGTACCTGCATGTTTACTTTCTATGATTTGTGTACAAGGATACTTAGATCGCTTGAGTACCAATGTTTCCTAGTTTCTCACCTTTTATAATATATTCTTTTCTATTTTTCCCAATCAAGGTGGATAATGTCATACTTCCTCATATACTCATCTGCTATCTTCTTGCCCAATCATTTAAGCTGTCCATATCCATTTGCAGCCTCTCTGTGTCCTCCTCACAGCTTACTTTCCCATCTAGTTTTGTATCGTCAGCATCTTGGCTACATTATACTCAGTCCTCTCATCTAAGCTATTGACATAGATTGTAAGTAGCTGAAGTTCAGGTACTGATCCTTTTAGCATTCCGCTTGTTGTTCACTGCCATCCTGAAAATGGGCTGTTATTTCCTATTCTGTTTTCTGTCCATTAACCAATGCTAAAACCATGCTAATGTATTACCCCTAGTCCCACGAGCCCTATCTTCTGTAACAACCTCTTGTGTGGCACCTTATCGAATGCTTTCTGGAACTCCAAATATACTACATCCACTGATTCCCCTTTGCCTATAATGCCAGTTACACCCTCAAAGAATTCTAATTGTTTTGACAAACATGGTTTACCTTTCATAAAAACATAATCTCTACCTTTTAACAAACTTGTAAAAGCTCTTTTTAAATCTGTGTTTCTCTTTCTTACTGGTTTACTCTCATTCTATTTTCTCCCTCTTTATCAACTTCTTGGTCACTCTCTACTGAATTTTAAAACCCTCCCATTCCATTGGCTTACTGCTCTTTTTGGCAACATTGTAAGCCTCTTCTAAATAGACAATGTCTTTAACATCTCTAATTAGTGATGGTTGTACTCACTTTTTCCATGAAGCTTTTTTCCCTCAAGGACATGGACATTGTTGAGCATTATGCATTTTTTTTAAAATTGTTTGCCATTGCTTGTCTACCAATGTATCTTTTAGTATAATTTCCCAATCTATCTCAGCTAACTCATAACTCATGCTTCCAGAATTTGCTTTGTGTCAATTTAAAGTCCTAGTTTTGGACATAACCACATGACTCTCAAACTTGATATGAAATTTATGGTATTATGATTACTCTTCCCCAGAGGATCCTGCACTGTAAGATTACTAATTAACCCAATTTCATTTTACAATGCTAGTTCAAAAATATTCTGTCCTTCAGTTGGTTATTCAACACATTGTGCTGGAAAACTGTCTTGAATGCATCCCATGAACTTGTACTGCAATTTTTTTTAACCAATCTGGTTTGTTGTCCAATCTATATGAAGATTAAAGCCCTCTATTACTGTTGCTTTACCCTTGTTATGTGCTTCTCTAATATCCTGATTATACTGTTTCATGTAAACTACTCCCACCAGTTTTTTCTTCCCTTGTCATTTCTTGACTGCACCGATGCTGACTCTCCACCCTAATTTTCTGGGCACTATTGCCTTTTTCTCATCCTTTATTATCAGGGCCACTGCACCTTCTTTTCTAAAAGTCAAGCATCCTGGAATATTTAGTTCCCACCTCGATCACTCTACACTATTGTCTCAGTAACGGCTACTAAATCAGACCCTAAGATAAAAGCAAAACACTGCGGATGCTGGAAATCCAAAACAAAAACAAAAATACCTGGAAAAACTCAGCAGGTCTGGCAGCATCTACAGAGAGGAACACAGTTAATGTTTCGAGTCCAAATGACCCTTCAACAAATGTTCTGAAGGAATGAGATTCCATATTTTAAACTGTTCAATTTCTGGGCCAGGTTTTGTGGCAAGTTTTTAGTAGACAATCCATGTGTAAATCCAGCAATTTCTTAAAAAAACAGGGTGGTTAGGCCAGGAAACCATTAATGTGATCCCCCGAATTGTTGGCTAATTTGAATTTTGATACCTTATGTGTGTGCCATTAACATAGTTATTTTTTCAGCAAGACCTGACCCATAATAATAATTAAACTAACAAAGAGGCTTAATGCCAGTTGCTATACTCTCTTAGCTGTTCAGCATCAAGACAAGTTGAGATTTCCATCAGCATAATGTTTGCAAACTCAATGCTATACTTTGCCTGATCACACCTACATGTCTCTGGCCCTGGCTGCGTCAACTTTGCTGGCTGCCCCCACAGACAAAATCTATTGTGCTCAATCTCTGACCTGTTTGTTCTCAACAGCAACAACAAATTGTATTTATATATCACCTATAATGTAATGCAATGTTCCAAGGAACTTCACAGGAGCATTATGAAGCAAAGCTTAACACTGAGCCACAGTATTAGCTTGGTCAAAGAGGTAAATTTTAAGGACCGTCTTCAGGAGGAAAGAAGGGTTGAGATTTAGTTAGTGTTCTTCTTACAGCACATCTGATTTGTTATCATGACTGCATTTTTTGACCTTTATAACATGACAGTTTATGCCCCTATATCTTTCCAACTGTTGACCCTAATCCACCATTTAATCACTTCAAAGATTGACTGTCCAATTCTCTCCTTATTGGTTTCCCCACTTCAAACAATTTTTGAACTTCAGCCGATCCAGATAGGTGACTATTGTTGTCTCCTACAGTCTTCTGTACATCCATCTGTTTTCACATTTCTTTTCCAGCCACAGATCCTCTCTGATTCCTAGGTAACTACTTGTTCCCTCCATTCCACCATATTGTTGTTGAAATTCTCTGTCAAACCCCTTTGTCTAACTCTTTCTGACTTTTAAAATATTCCTTAAAAACCCTTTCACTTGGACTCAGCTGTAGACTTCCATCTTTTGCTGCTCAGTGTTTTCACGTTTCTGCTTTCAGTTGTTCCTTTCTGAGAGCAATGATGTGCAAATGGCCACTGTTATTGTTCTGCTAAAGCCTTCTCTGCTGTTTCTGGTTCTCTTTTTATCGGAAAAGAAATTGTTACATTACTTTATTTTCTGCAGTTGTCGATGCTAGGAGCTGTAATTTATTAAACCTTCAGCACAAATAATTGGGACTGGTGGATCATTGACCTGAAAATGGAATTATTGAAGCCAAAACCTGGCTGTGGCTGTTTATTAAGGCTGGTGTTATCTAATAAATATTGTACCATAAAAAAGTTATGGCACAGGAAGAGGCCGTTCAGCCTACCGTGTCTGCATCGAATGAAAAACAAAAAAATAAAATAACTAACTGCCCATTCTAATCCCATCTTCCAGCACCCAATCCATGGCCTTGCAGGTTACAGCACCTCAGGTACAGATCCAGGCACTTTTAAATGAGTTGAGGGTTTCTGCCTCCACCATCAAATGAGGCAGCGAGTTCCAAACACCCACCACCCTCTGAGTGAAGAAGTTTTTCCTCATGTCCCCTCTAATCTTTCTACCAATCACCTCAGATCTGTGCCCCGTCTGTAACGCCTTGTAGTCACTGTATAGACAGCTGCAGGTTTTGGATTTGATTGATATTGTCACAGACTGAATAAACATCACATGGCATTGCAAAGGCCAAGGGGCACTTCAAATAAAAGGACCAATTCCGGATAAACCTTTTCAGATTAAAATGTATGAGTGTTTTAAGGATGAAAGGAACTGACTCTATAGACCAGGAAAGGCAATCAGAGCTAGCTAACGATTTAATATTTATACAAATTGGCACTGAACTCAAGGAAAAATTGAATGTTCATGATACTATCAAAACAACCATCTGTGGCTGAAGTTTGAAGAATATGGTGTAGACTTTGTTATGCAGTGAGAAAATATCATTCCTGATATGCAAATTTTATTAACACGGCAATGTAGTATTTACAGGATCAGTTAAAGGGTAGTTCCTAATTAGTGCAAAGTATAACTGCATTAGAATTTCCTAATCCCGTGTGGCTGAGTACATAGGTGATGGTTCTTGGAACAGATAGTGGTGGGTTTCAGTCTCAAGTTTTTTTCTTTCACAGAATGCGTGCATCATTTGTTAGACAAGTATTTATTGCCCATCCCCAGTTGCCCTTGAAAAGGTGATGGTGAGCCACTTCCTTGACCCGCTGCAGTCCTTGTGATGTAGGTACACCCACAGAGCTGTTTGGGAGGGAGTTCCAGGATTTTGAGCCAGCAACAATATGTGTGACTGGGTGGGGAACTTGCGCAAATGTAGATGTTGCTTAGTTTAACACTGTTGGGCAATGTTTCATCACTTAGTTGAGCAGTTGGACTTGAATTTTCCCCATAAGTTCACTTTGTTGCCTGCCAATTATCAGTTGATGAAATTGTAGCATCCTCCTGGCTGAGGGAGGTTGTATAGATGCAGTGGATACCTCAATGGAAAATTTGGGTGTGTGTGTACGTGTGTGTGTACATGTGCGTGTGCATGTTTAGATTGTGTGTACGTGTCCTGTTCACCTATATTGGCTCCCAGTTGAGCAATATCTCAATTTTAAAATTCTCATCCTGCGTTCAAATCCCTCCATTGGCCTCAGTCCTCTCTTTCTCTGTAATCTCCTTCTAAACTACAACCTTGCAAGATATTTGTACAGAAAATCCTTGAACTCCCACCCTCCAATGACATAGGTAAGACTCCAACTAAGAGGTTCTGCATAGAGACTATAAGGAGCTAGGCACTAAATTAGAAAGCAGAACCTTAAACTTAAAAAATCTCTAGATTATTACCTGAGCCACGTGCAAATTGGCATAGGGTAAATAAGATTAAAGAGATGAATGCATCGCGCAAAAGATTGGTGTGGGAGAAATGGGCTTTGATTCATGGGGCACTGGCACCTGTACTGGGGAAAGTGGGAGCTGGACCGTTGGGACGGTCTGCACTTTAACCGTTCTGGGGCCAATGTTCTAGCAAGTCATATAACTAGGAAAGTGGAGAGGGCTTCAAACTGACTGGGGGGGGGAAGGGATCATGTAGGGGAAGATTGAGTAAATTAAAGGGAAATGACAAGGCAACCGATCAAGATGGCAGTGAAGGTAATGGTAATCAGAGCATGCTAGGAAGGGACAGTGATTGCAAAGAATGTACCAGCAGATCGGGCCAGAGTGTACAAAAACAATTTTAAAAAACTGAATTAAGGGCCCTATATCTGAATTCCCACAGTATTTGCAATAAAACAGATGAATTGGCAGCTCAAATAGAAATTCATTGGTATGATATGAATCTGTTAGCCATTACAGAGACGTGGCTATAAGGAAACCACAGCTGGGATCTGAATAACCAAGGGTATGTGACATTCAGGAAGGACAGGAAACTGGGAAAAGGTGGTGAAGTTGCTCTGTTAATTAAAGAGGGCGTTAGTGCTGTAGTGAGAGATGATCTTGGTTCTAAAGATCAAGACATAGAATGAGTTTGGGCAGAACTAAGAAATAGCAAGGGACAGAAAACATTGGTGAGAATTGTTTATAGGCCAACAAATAGCAGTGGTAATGTAAATCACAGTATAAATCAGGAAATTAGAGGTGTGTGTAACGAGTGATACAGTAATCATGGGGAAATTCAATCCACATATAGACTGGGTAAACCTAATTAGCATTAATGTTGTGGACGAGGAATTCTTGGAATGTATGAAGGATGATTTTCTCGAGCAGTACATTGAGGAACCAACTAGAGAATGGGCTATTTTAGATCTAGTTTTGTGCAATGAGAAAGGGCTAATTAATACCCTTGTTGTAAAGGAGCCTTTCAGGAAGAATAACCATAATATGATAGAATTTTTCATTAAGTTTGAAAGTGATGTCGTTCAATCAGAGACGAGGGGTGGAATTTTACGGCAGCAGGATTTTACGTTCCCGCAGAAGTCAGTGGAGTTTAGAATGACTCACTGCATTTTATGGCCCTGTCCCTGTCGCGAAGGGACTGTAAAATTCCAGCCTAAGGCCTTAAACAAAGGGAACTATGAAGGTATGAGGGGCAAATTGGGAAACTATGTTAAAAGGTATGATGGTAGATAAGCAATGGCTAACATTTAAAGAACAAATACATAGTTTGCAGCAAAAACCCAGCAAGGAAAGAGTTCCAACCGTGGCTAACGAAAGAAATCAAGGATTGCGTGAGATCAAAGTAAGGGGCACCGAAAGTTGCCAAAAACAAAGGGTAAGCTTAAGAATTTTAGAATTCTGCAAAGGAGGACCAAGAAAAAGATTAAGTGAGAGAAGATAGAAATATGAGAGTAAACTAGCGAGAAATATAATAATGGGATTGTAAAAACTTCTATAGGTATGTAAGAAGGAAAGATTAGCAAAAAACAAATGTGGGTCCATCACAAGTGGAGTCAGGGAATTTGTAATGGGGAATAAGGAAATGGTAGAGAAACTAAACAAATACTTTGTGTCTGTCTTCACGGAGGAAAATACTAAAAACCTTTCAGAAATATTGGACAATCAAGGGACTTGTGTAAACAAGGAACTGCAAGATATTAATATTAGTTTTTTTATAAGTACCATAGAAATTAATGGGACTTAAAAGTAGATAACTCACCTGGACCTGGTGATCCACATTCCAGAGTGTTGAAAGAGGTGGCTACAGAGATATTAGATATATGGTGGTCATCTTTCAAAATCGCATAGACTCTGCAATGGTTCCTGCAGATTGGAAGGTGGCAAACGTAACTCCACTATTTAATAAAGGAGGGAGAGAGAAAACAGGGAACCACAGACCTGTTAGCGTGACATCAGTAGTAGGGAAAATGCTGGACTCTATAATAAAGGATGTGATAACAGGGTACTTGGAAAATAATGCCAGCATTGGGGCAGAGTCAGCATGGATTTATGAAATGGAAATCATGTTTAACAAACCTGTTAGGAATTTTTTGACGATGTAACTAGCAGAGTAGATAAGTGGATATGGTATATTTAGATTTTCAGAACACTTTTGATAAGGTCCCACAAAAGAGGTTAGTAAACAAAATTAGAGTACATGGGATTGGGGCTAATATACTGGCATGGATTGAGAACTGGTTAACAGACAGAAAACAGAGAGTAGTAGTAAATGGATCATTTTCAGGTTGGCAGGCTGTGACTGGTGGGGTACCACAAGGATCAGTACTTGGACCCCAGCTGTTCACAATCTATATTAATGATTTGGATGTGGGAATGTAATATTTCCAAGTTTGCAGATGACATAAAACTAGGTGGAAGTGAGAGTTGTGAGGAGAATGCAAAGATACTTCAAGGGGATTTGGAGAGGTTAAGCGATGGGCAAAAAATTGTTAGATGGAATACAATACGGAGAAATGTGAAGTTATCCACTTTGGTAGGAAAAACAAAAGTACAGAGTATTTCTTAAATGGTAAGAGGCTGGGAGGTGTTGAACTTCAAATGGACTTGGGTGTCCTTGTTCACGAGTCACTGAAAGCTAACATGCAGGTACTGCAAGCAATTAAGAAGGCAAATACTATGTTGGTCTTTATTACAAGATGATTTAAGAATGGGAGTAAAGATGACTTATTGCAATTATATAAAGCCTTGGTGAGGCCTCATCTGGTATTGTGTGCAGTTTTGGTCTCCTTACCTAAGGAAAGATATACTTGCTACACAGGGAGTGCAATAAAGGTTCACAAAATTAATTCCTGGGATGGATCTGAGCAAAGATTAAATGGACTGCATCTTTATTCTCTGGAGTTCAGAAGAATGAGAGGTGATCTCATTCAAACATACAAAGTTCTTACAGGGCTTGACAGGGTAGATGTGGGAAGGATGTTTCCCTTGTCTAGGGGTGTCTAGAACCATGGGACACAGTCTCAGAATAAGGGCCAGGCCATTTGGGACTGAGATGAAGGGGAATTTCTTCACTCAGGGTGGTGAACCTTTGAAGTTCTTTGCCCCAGGGGACTGTGGAGGCTCAGTCGTTGAGTATGTTCAGGACTGAGATCAATAGATTTCTACATATTAAAAACATTAAGGGATACAGGGATAGGGCAAGAAAATATTGTTGAAGTAGAAGATTAACCGTGATTTCATTGAATGGTGAGCAGGTTTGAAGGGCTGAATGGTCTACTCCTCTTAGTTCTGATGTCCTTATTTGCGCTCTGGCAATTCTGACCCCCTTGCACACCTCTGATTTTAATCACTCCATCATCAGTGGATGTACTTCCAGCTGCCAAGCTGAATTCAAGAATTCCCTCCCTAAATCTCTCCACCTCTGCACTTCTCTCTCCTCCTCTAAGATGCTCCTTGGATCCTGCCTCTTTGCAGCTCAATATCAAATTTTGTTTGGTAACAGACCTGTGAAGCATCTTGGAATTCTTCCCAGTGGGTTTCATGCAACTTTGTACCCCAGTGGGTATGGTGATAGATGAACAAGTTTGCTAATGTTCTACACTACTAATCTGCAGTTTAAGCCAGTTAAATATCAGTAGTACCCTTGTATACACTTGAAAGTCCCAAGTCTTGAATGTTGCCAACCTGCATCTAAACAATTTGGAATCAGCAATTGGAATGTGTCCCTAGAATGAAAGTACGTATTACATATTGGGTAAATAAAAATTTGACTCAGTGAACTGGTCTGAAGTGTTTGATTTCCATGCCCAGGATATTGAGAGCAAGGGGCGGGGCCAGCTCGCCGCCACGTAAAATGATGCAGGATGATGTCAGATGGAACTCCCGGCGTCCCTGCGTCATTTCAATTTTCAGGTCGGCGGGGGTGCAGCCGAATCAGCTGTGCGCCCGCCGACCTGTTAACAGCCGGTTGAGGCCATTTAAGAAGTAATTAATGGACCTGCCCGTCCAACCTTAAGGTTGGCAGGCAGGACGGGAGCCCTGGCAGGCTTCAGAAAAAGCATGAAATTTCATCCACGGACAGGATTAAAAAATTTAATAAAAGCTTGATTAAAAGTGATGGACATGTCCCAACTCATGTGACACTGTCACATGAGGGGACATGTCAGGGAAATTTTATTTTTGCCCCTTCACCATTTTTAAATTTGGCGCTGATCTCCCTGAGGCAGCACTTAGCCTTAGGGAGAGGAGTGCGCTCTTTCACCTGCATGTGCAAAAGAGCACATTCTCAGCTGAGGGAATCCCCCCCCCGCCCCCCGCACACATAAAATGGTGAGGCGCACCCGCTCCTGGACCTCCCCCATCTCACGATGGGGGGAAAATTCTTCACCATGTACATCAAAAACTTGGCTGCCCAAAGCAACTTGGTGGGTCTCTAATCACAATGTCTTTTAAAAAGCAGCTCTGATTTTGATAAGTCATCCCTTGTTAATGGAGTTTTGTGTTTCCCAATGGGCACGTTCTGCCAGATCCAGGTGTCTTTTAATGGATTGTCAGTGAGGTTTTGTGCACAATTGTCAATGTATAAAATACTTAAATCTAGTCTTTTTTTTTCTGTTGAGTTTTGTTTTCAGTAAATCCTCTTCATTTTTAAACTTAAATTTAAAGCAACTTTATGTTGCTTTTTCATTTGAAGCCAAGGAAACAAATTGCTGTGGTGGGTTTTATTGTTAACTGTTCTGCTGTCATTTGGTCACCATGTGTGTACCTGTTTCTTAGCTGGAGGGAGCATTCGGTGCCCAGGTCTCCTGTTAATGCCATTCTTGACAGCAGGTTTCCAAGCGTAGACTAGAGAAACTTGTCAATGGATTTTGCTCCATATGTCCTTGGGAAAACAATTTGCAATTGCTCATACCTTCCTTGATGCCAAGCCAGAATTGTGTGGAGAAATGCAGGCCCAAACACACATTGTGATATTTAAGTAAAATGATTCTCGTGTTCACTGAATCCATATTGTTCTGTTTCATATCTCAATGTGTCAGGAGTAATTAAAAATGGGTAATATGACTCCTATTGCTTCACTACAAAAATTAAGTGATCTGTTTTTTTGTTTAGCCAAATATTGGCAGATTAGGTATTCCTCATGGACCATCAGGAGAAAAGGTTGCAGTAGTTACTGTAGATGATTGTGATACTGCAGTATCTGTGCGATTTGGAAACCGTATTGGAAACTATTCATGTGCTGCTCAGGGAACACAGACTGGATCAAAAAAGTAAGATCAAATTATTTATTTATTTAAAAATATTTCATCATTTTGGTTTAATCAAAATTCTCCAGTTTTATTAAAAGGAAAATGCACCATTTTTATTAAACATTACAAAAGATGGAAGTTAATTAGAAAAATAATTTAAATTTATTTTTTATCTGTCCATAGTTTGCCTGCATCTTTACCTGTAGCTAGGCTGGAGACCTGTTCCCAGTTCTATCAGTGGTGCTGTATAACTAATTACACACGGAGAGATTTGGGAGACCAACCTTGGTGACTCTTCCTCTGATTTTTTTTCCCCCTTTTTGTGGGGCAGCACCTGATATCTGTCTGTATATTCCCTTTCCTGGATAGAGATATGTAACCATGGTGATTTGACAGCTTGAAGGCCCACTGTGCAAACTAACTCTGCAGGCCCACACCTTCATCCGCTGATTTTTAGATTTACAGTTATTAAGACAAGAGTAAATAATATACTCTTCAAAAATAAGGATGAAAATAAATATTCTGCTTCAATTAATGAGCAAAAAACTTAACCACGCTATTCACATGTTTAAAAAATATTGCCAAGAAGTACAAGAGCATAGTTTACTTTACCCTTTTTGACAGTTTTCTCCCTTCCTCCCTTCCACACGTTGATTCTTGCAGAATTATGGTTCAGCAGAAGTCAAGGAATTCTAGTAGTTCACCCAGGTGACCATTCTTCATGTGTGAAGGACAGCCAGCTTTTCAAATATAAAGAACACCAGAGTCAAATGTAGTCCAGTCCTTTCTTGATGGCCATTCAGTTTCCACCGTAGTGCATAATTGAAAGGACTATAACTATCATTCTGATGAAATGGCTATCTGTATTTTTTTAAGCTCTCTATTGTTTATGCTTTCAGTCCTCTTCCCCCCGGCCCCCACCAACACCCTCCAAATTCTGTGGCACTGACCAAAAGAGTTTGTGTTTTAGGATAACATTATCTGTTTGCCTTCTTTAGGTCTTTGGATTTGACTGGTCCTTTACTTCTTGGAGGTGTCCCCAATCTGCCTGAAGACTTCCCAGTGCGCAATCGTGAATTTGTGGGATGCATGAGAAACTTGACCATCGACAGTAAGCAACTTGATATGGCTAGTTTTATAGCCAATAATGGTACACTTGCAGGTAAGTAATCGAAACTTGCACTGTGCAACTTGCTCATGCATTACTGTGAAATCATAAATGGTGAGGAGAAACACATCTAACCAGTAATGTGCTGTTGTATGACTGATGTTATTACTGCTCTAATGGAGATGGGTGTGTAATTAAAAAAGTTTAGATTATTGTCTAATAATCTAATTATCCTAATTATCTGTTTGAAGGCTTGTTATTCATTTGATTTTTCTCATGTACATAATTTGAATTTTTAAATTATTTATGATAATTAGGTTATAGGCGTTCTATTGCCTGCAGATAGGGTTCAATTAACTGTGAACACAAGATATAAATTCAAATATTAGAATAAGGAAAGTCAGGAGGAATGATTTTCAACTCCAGGATGATTAACTTGTAGAAAAAGATCCAAGAGAAAGGCTTTAAATGGAATAGTGTAATGAGATCAAAGTGGCAAGTAGAAGTTTTTCTGAAGAGAGAGAGAGTTGAGAGGTATGGTGACAAGGTTGGGTTTGAAATCAGTTATCAGTGGAGAGGCTTGTTGGGCCAAATGGCCCTTCCTGTTGGGCAGAATTTTCAGGGTGACGCACAGGGGGGTGGGCCCTGCACGTCAGCGCACCCGCCATTAATTAACGGGCTTGTTTAGGCCCCTAACTCGACAATCAATGCAAATTTGAGGCGCCCGTGCAATCTTCGGCTTGGCGCACGGGCACAATGGGCAGACAGGTAAGCGACTTTTTAATAAAATTCATCCACAGGCAGGATAAGAGGGCTCAGTGGGGTTGTCAGTCTGGTCTGTGAAGTATTTATTGCAGAAAGTTTTTAAAACTTGCCTGTGTGATCTGTAGCAGTTCAGAACGAATTCCAGCAGATTTCTCTGTACTTTTAACCTTCAGCTCAGCACTCTGCAGACAGTACTCTTTATTGGGCCTGCAGCTTTCCGGAGGCCTCCCTTTAGCCTGTGAATGGGTTCTGACATCTCCACTGGAGGCAGCTCCTCTGAGGAGGAGAGGAGGGCTAGAATGAGGAGGAGGCCAGGAGTGGACAATCAGCCTCCATGGGAGCCACCTTTGGGAGTACAGGCACAAGGGGCGCAGGGCAAAGAGGTAGTCCAAGGTGGAAGGGGCCGCAGATGACGCCACTATTCTGCTGCCAGGGTACACCGGCAGAGAAGCAGCTACTTCAGTATGACTGAGGTGCAGTGCCAAAGGAGGCTCTCATTGTCAAGGGAGACAGTACATTACATCTGTCAGATGATTACAGACGCTCTGTTCAGATGGGCATTGACCTTCATCCACTTCCGCTGCGACCTGGCAAGTCAGGCACAGCGAGCCAGAGGCCACTGCTTCGCAGCCACTGCTGGCTTCCCCTGCGTCCGGGGCGCAACAGAATGCACACATGTGGCTATCAAGGCGCCAGCAGGTGAGCCCAGTGCCTTCGTCAACAGGAAGGGCTTCCACTCCATGAGCGTGCAGGTAGTATGTGATCACAGGATGCAGATTCTGCAAGTCTGCAGGTACCCAGGCAGCTCCCATGACGCCTACATCCTCAGACACACCCAGGTGCCGGGGCTCTTCAGTGCTGTAGCCCAGCTGGATGGATGGCTGCTGGGTGACAGGATAATCCCCTCAAAAGGTGGCTCATGACGCCTCTCCACCATCCAAGAACAGAAGCTGAGCAGCGGTACAATAGGAGCCACGCCTCCACAAGGGCTGTGGTGGAGAAAACCATTGCCCTTCTCAAGATGCACTTCTGATGCCTGGACCACTCGGGGGTGCACTCCAATAACCCCCACCCAGATTGTGTCTCAGTGATAGTGGTTGCGTGCTGCACTCTCCACAATCTTGTGCTGGAAAAGGGGGACGCAGTGGATGATGAAGACATTGAAGCAGTGGATGCGGCTGCTCACAATGAGTCCAGCACTGAATCAGAGGACGAGGAAGCAGAGGGCAATGATGAGGAGCTGACTGCTGACCCGGCACTACTCCAAGGAGGCAGGGACACCTGGGAGACTTTAATCCAACGAACCTTCAGCTAGCTCCCCATAAATGGATCAGGAGGACGAGCCTTGCCTGGCGCTTCCATACTCGGCACTTAAGTGCTACAACTGCCACTTCGTCAGCTGCAACTAAGGGCTTTGGACATAAACCTTAATGTCCACTCAAACACTGATGACATGTCTGTAAAACATACAAATGCAGCACAAAGGAGCCACCCTCAGCCATGGCAACACATGTGGATTTTATTTTGATCCATCATAAGGTCCAACAAAATGAATCCAAACCTTTTTTACAACTGCAAAAAATAAATATTCCCTAATCTAGGGCCAACACAAAGCACCAGTGAGAAACCCATGGTGTGCCTAAAGTGCCTTATGCTTACGTTTGCGGGTGCTACGTCTTGATGCCATCCCATCACTCGGAGTGGCTTGTGAGACAGCCTGCTGACTCTGCGGTCCTGTTGGCCTTGTTGACCTTGGTGGACGTCCTCTGGCCCGTGGAGCCTGTGCTGGCCTCGCCTGGGAGGGAGTGACCAGTTCTGCAGTTGACATCTCCCCAATGGTCGCAGCCTCAACGGATGCATCAGTCACTGGCAGAGGGGCAGAGGAGCTGCTGCCCTCATCCGGAGCACCCTGAGAGGAGCCCACAGAGATGGCAGGCAGCTGCTGCGCCGATGTGAGGTCACTTCGGACCTCCCTGCTCACCGTAAATGGATAGGCACTGAGCTGGGACACTTGGTGCCCAGACCATCTCCCACACTGTCAATGACCAGCTGAGGCCACTGGCACTGTGAGGGCTTGCAGGTCCGAATGTATTCCTAAGAGAAGCTGGTTGTTCTCATGGAAGCCCCTCTCTAGGAGAGACGCCACTCTCTCCATGGAGAAAGCATGACACTCTGACATGAGGCTCGTGGCATCACTCATGCTCCGAGTGGACTCCTCCACCATGGACATCAAGCGAAGCATAGTTTCATGCAACACTTCCAGTGCTCCCGCACACCCGGCCACATTTCCTGCAGCTGCTGCGTCGTGGGCGACTTCAGAGGCGCATCATCATGCACCAACTAAGCATGTGCCTGGTCCCCTGCAGTCCTCTGGCTGCTGGCACCATCGGCACTCTCTGTCTCTGCCATCTCCTCCAGTGATTGTGAAGTGCCCTCTCCACTGTGCCCCGGGACACTAGCCGATGTTACAATTCCCACGGATGTGCTAGTATCTGTGCTGGTGCCTGCCTCTCAGAAATGGTTCAGGGCCCTCAGGTCTGAGAGGGGGCATCTGTCATGGAGCCTGGTCACCAGCCTCTGATTATGCTGAAAATAACAACAGGGACAGTGGATCAGTTAGCGTCCACACAGTGACACGCTTCATCCCTTTCCCCCAGGCTCATAATGCGCTCAGCCTTCCAGAACCTAAGGAGATGAACATTGGTGGGGTGGCAAATAGTAAGGAGGAGGGCCATACATTACAGGTGGATACAGATGGGCTGGTCAGATGGCCTCGGGAATGCCTAATGGAATGTTATGTGGATGTGTGAGGTGATGCACTTGGACAGGACAAACAATGTACAGGAATACACGAGGAATGGTAGAACCGTGGAAAGTAAGGACAATTAGAGGGACCTTGCTGGGCATGTCGACAGGCCCATTAAGGTAGCGGCACAGGTATATAAGGCGTTTAAGAAGGTAAATGCCATACTTGCCTTTATTAGCCAAGGAATAGAATTTAGGAACAAGGAGGTCATGTTGCAAGTGCAGAAAACGCTGCTGAGGCCACAGCTATACTTCTGCGTTCAGTTGTGATCAGCGCTTCATGGGACGGATGTGATTGGAGTGCAGAGGTCGCTGACCAGGATGCATGCTGGCCTGGAGAGTTGGAGTAATGAGGACACATAGCATAGATTGGTGATATTTGCCGTGGAGCACAGGAGATTGACGAGTGACATTATTGAACTTCATAACATTATGAGGGGCATAGATAGGGTGGACAGAAAGCAACTTTTCCCCTTGGCAGAGGGTTGAGTAATCTGGTGGCATTTATTTAAGGTAAAGGGCATGAGGTTGACAGGTGAGATGATGAGGAACTTTTGCACACAGTTATGTGGGATGCACTGGCTGAAAGGGTGGTGGACGCAGAAACCCTCCTAACATGTAATAAGTATTTGGATGTGTAGTTGTGATGCCATGGCATACAAGGCCGTGGGGATAGTGGTCAGAAATGGGATGGGATAAGGCGACTTTGTAAGGTTCTAGAGATGCGCACCTTCGAAGGGCCGAGGAACCTTTGTCTATGACCCACATGTCTGACTGTATCAGTCTGTGAATGAGCAATGCTGCTACATTAACGATTTGAACAGTCATCAGTACTTTAGTTGGTGGGAAGACAGAACGGTTGTGACTGTGGATCTCAAATACCTGGCCGCTCCACCCCAGCTTCACTGACATCTGTGGACCTGAGTACATGGCGTCTTTCAAGCTCCAGGGCCTCCTGCTCAAAAGGGCTCAATATCACCAGCTGGGCCTGGCCGCCTCCAGTGCGCAAACGCTCATAAGCATTGTGCACATTTTTCTCCTGCAAAACAGAGAAGATCATTCATTGGGGCTAATCGCACATGTACTCTGCATGTGCATGCGCACACCACACCCCAACCATAATGGCCCATATCAGGCCTGCAGCACCTCCCCTCCATGCTACTGCTGATCAGTCATAAAAATATAGTATGGCTGCTCCCAACCCCACTCCCCCAACAGCCACCTTGGACACATTCTGCGTCCATCACTTTCAGAAACACAAGGTCTTAACTCCCATGGCAAGGAGGCGCAACTAAGTGCGGCGCTGAAGGCTCTTGGCCACGAGACCTCGAGGCTCCCCTTCCGCAATCTCATCACCATGAATAGGATATGTGTTGGAGTTCTGAGTATGCGCCTAGCTGCATTTCCTGCAGGTTTCCCCCAGACTAGTCATGTGTGACCAAGACCAACATATGGTGCAGGGAGAACCCATCTTCTCATGAACCACCGAGGCTGATGTAAGCATGGTCACTATCTGCTTGTCCACCCAGCGTGGTTAAATGCCCAACACCAACATGGTACTTACCCTTACAGAGCGCAACAAATCATTGATTCGCTTATGGCACTGGATCCAGATGTGCTGCACCACGTCGCGGGAGCTCACCACCCCCGCCACCTCCTCCCAGGCACACTTCATCATGTGGGGGGGCCTCCTCCTCCCATCCTGGGGAACCCAGCACCTCCCACCTCTCTGCCACCCCCTCAAGCAGGGCAGCAAGGCACATTAATTGAGAGACACATTAGCCCCCCGCTGGCCTACCCTGCAGCCTGCCCTCCTCCTCGGGCCTTCCCTCAACATTGGCCTGCTGTGCAGACTCCCTGTGGTACCACCTGCAGCTGGCCATAGCGAACAGCCTAAAGGAGGCTGCCAGGCTTTTTTTTAAAAACATTGGACCTGATAGTCTGTACACGCCCGCCACAAACTTCAGACTCCCGATTTTCACCCACACAAAATGGCGGTGCGGCCCCAATCGCGGGTGGTGGTCGTATCCACAGCCAACCGGGTCAGCACCTGCTCCGCCTACCTGCCAAACGGAAAATTTTGGCCCTTATTTCAAAAGCTCTTGTGTTCTTTTGGGACGTGTACAATTGTCAGCTCCTCAGAATATTTTATTAATAGTAGCCTTAGAACAGCAAGACAAGAAATGAATATATGGACTGTGCTGGTGTATGCAAAAAAAAGACTAGTTTATAAAAGGAAAACTGTGATGAATACTTTATTTCCTCTCAAACACAGCCTGGAGTAGAAGTTTGTTTTGGACACAGTGAATAACAGGTGGCTTCACATGGAACTTGGTATTGGTCAGTGCGAATAGAGTAGACGATGAGATACCCCCCCACCAAGACGAATTTCCATTCCCATGTCTCTTGCCACAGATTTTCTCTTTTGTTATTGCTGTTAATAGAATGTCATTTGCAATAATTTGAATATAACCACAGACATTTCCTATGTATGCTGAGAGGACCTTGCATTTAGAGAGCTCTTCTCATGTTGGAAAGATGCCTCTGAGAGGGAAAATAAATGGACACCATGTAACAGGAAAAGTCAGGGTAGAATGGATTTACCAAAAGGGTTGAAAGAGTGATTGTAAGTACCCACTTCCTTTTCTGATTGCAGGGTGCGCAGCTAAAAAGAACTTCTGTGATGTAAACATATGTCAAAATGGTGGACAGTGTGTGAACAAATGGAATACGTACAGTTGTGAATGTCCTTTGCGATTTGGTGGCAAGAACTGTGAGCAAGGTGAGTGATTTTACTCTACCAGGAATAAGAGAAAAAAAGGACTTGCTTTAATTTAATGTGAACCTAAATGCAGATCTGACATGATTCAGTGGTTGTATCACTAGCAAAATGGACAAGTGACACCAGAGAATTGGTCAACCTACAGGTGGCTAAATTGATCCAGTGCCTGGCTGTAGCACCAGTGAGCTGGTCAACTTATATACTGGCATGAGCTGGTCCAGTGAACATTTAATTCAGGTCTATAGCATTTATTGTCTTTTTGCTAATAGTTTGTATTGTTTATACAACCACAAACCATTTTTTTTACACCTAACCCCTAATCCACTCCCTGCCCCTCTACCCTGAAACAAGGCAGGGTCAGATGATTTTAGCTACCTGGTATGGTTAACAGGCATATCTGCGTAGGTGAAGTCTTAAAAACTCTCCAAAAATGTATGGATGTTTAAAGCACTTCCCAAAAAAATTCCAGGATATTTAATTAACTTATTTGTAAAATGAGGCAGAACACCTCCAGATTATTCTGATAAAAAATAATTATTGTAGCTGATATTTAATAATGAATATGCAATCGCTGAAAATTCAATCTTTAATTTTAGTAGCTTAGACCTAAAATACAATTTACCTATCATTTAACTAAATAAATTATACTCTTATAATGAAGATATTCTCCACTTTGTATTTTCTTCAATTTTAAGCTCATAAGATATTAAAATGACTTATCACTGGAGCTAATGCTTTCCATAAATCAATGAAACCAGTTCCTGCAGTTGTGAAGCATTAACTTGCTACCTGTAATTTAATGCACTTAATTGGCCAGTTTAAATCATTTATTCTAGTCCAGTTACTGGAGATGGTCAGCCTCAGGATCACAACCTTTCTGTTGATTACGTTTCAGCTTCAGGCCAGGTTCTTATCCTAAGGGAGCAAAAAAAAAATGAACCAGTTACTTTAGGTTAGAGATGATTTTTTGAACGGCTAGTAATTTTGTTAAAACAGCAGACAAAGGAATATCATATGAACACTCTGAACCCCTGTCAAGGATACACAAGTGTGAGAGTTGAACCAATGGTTTACTAGGATTCGCTGTTTTTGTGATTGGCTTCCTGATAGTTTTTGTGATTGGCTTGCTGTGTTGCTGTCACTCAAGTCACCTAGCAAAACCTTAGTAAAATTCCATTCTATAATTCCATTCTATGATCGCAAAGTGAGATACAGTTTCCAGAATAATTTAAACAGCGGTGTTATATTTCAGAGTAAGATACATTAAAATAAGTTTCGTTTTTTCATTAAAACGTGTAGCTTACTCCAGCTCCATGCAACTGGATCTCAATACTGTGGCATTTTATTTCATAACAAAATCAAGTATCAGCGTTACAGGTCCCATTTTTTCTTTATGATTGGATTACAACTATAAATCAAAGAATGTCCTGTTTGAGGTAATAATGGTCCTGTTAAGGTTGGAGATCCAAAATAAAGGAAGAGCAGAAGTTATAGAAATGCTATCTCTGTTTCGTCATCTTTCTGCCTTGAGCTTGTTGTCTACTTTATTTGACCTTGCCCAAGCTGATGTGTTTCTCATTGCTTCAAATCATCCAACTGGCTGATCATTGCTAAGATTTAAGGACACGCAGAGTCACAGACACACTCACTTCCTGAATATGCTGAGAGTGTTAATGTGCCAATGTTTCCTCCACAGGAAACCTTTCATTTGTCAAAATTTGGATTGAAGTTTACATGAAGTGTATTACAAAATCCTTTGGTTGAAAAAGGCAACAAAACTCATTACATGAAAGATACTTTAATGTTTAGGAGCATGTTTTGGTGGATTTAGTGTCAGAGAATGAAGCATATTTTTTTTTTATTATGGTAGAGTAGCACAGCACCCACTCTCCTTAGGTGAAGTCCTCATTAATTTCCAAGAAAACGTTGTTAGTGTTGGTGAAGGCCAAGTGTCCCAAAAAGTTTCTTGATGTGTTTCAAAAGTCTTCTTCAAATGCAGTAAATCTCTAGCAGTAAAGGATGATTAAAATGGCTTTAAGTAATATTTGAAATCATCAGCAATGACTTCTTTCCTCCTGTTCGGCTGATTGCTGTTAGGAGAGATTGTTCATTGAAGCACTAGCCACTAAGATGGTGTACAGCCCCTTTAATTAGCACTAGCTAATAATAGTTGTCATTTGGAGCCTTAGCAGATCTCAGGGTAGCAGTTCCTCCCTAGTGCCCACTTCAACTTCTTTACCAAAATGGTGGCTTGCACTAGAGGTGGTCTAAATGATCGCTGTAGGTTAAAACCCCATCTTGGCCACCTCAAAGGCTCTTTAATGCCTAAAGTATATGGGGAAAATTGACTCCACTATGTCTCCCTGCACCTCCCAGATTGTTTCAAACATTGATATTGTCTTTTTACATTTGTATAATATGTGGAAGTTTACTAAGAATAAAATGTGAATAAGCAGAATATCTGCTTCCCTGCACATTAAGAACTTCATATTTCAATTATTACACTGCATAACTGAGTCTGGTGGAAATCTGACATGGCTGCAGCTCCAGAATCAAACAGGCTCAAAACCTCATCCAGGTAACCATGGGTTTCATGCAGTTTTAGTATTGACAGTGTGAGCAAATTTCTGAAGTGCTATAATAGTTGGTCCTTGATTTTATCTGCAGGTTATAAGAGGAATGTTGCTTTTGTGGTTGACTGTACTCTTTCTGGTGTTTTTACCCAGCACATTCTGAATTTCAGATCTATGAATAAAGTGGAGTGGTGCACAAATGCCACCTCTGCCCAAGTACACTTACTAGCATCATCCTCCTGGGTAAAAGTGTATAATTAACATGAAGCCTTTAACACTTTCTTCACAATGACAAAGTATGAAATCCCAAAGGCCTGAATCTTAAGACACGATTAACATGATAATTAGTCTAGCAAATGAGTTATTTGTCATTCTTTCTATCTAATTATATTGTTTATGGCTCCTACTGTTGTACAAGCTGCAAATTACTTAAATAGAGACCAATTATATCAAAGTACAATCATCTGAGAACATTATACAATGGCAGTAAATTCTATTTTCTTTGTAATTGCACTGGTAATTGATGTTATTCCTGAAAATTTTTGTTACCCGTGCTGAATCATGACAGTTTTTCCCTTTTTTACCTTTTATATTTTTAAAAAATAATCTGCTTTTCAAATGAAGGAGAAAGGGCCAGCAAAGCTCTTAATGAGCAAAAAGCAAGTGTGAGTGGAACTGGCTGCTTTGGCCCATAGAAAACAAAGCAGCACATCAAGTTTACCTGATTTAACCTGAACTCACCTCTCACTACCACTGAATTGGAGAGACAGTTACTGCAATACTGTTAATTGGGACCAGGTACAAGCGCACTTGAGGATTGCCAGGGCACTCACAGCCGTTATAAAGCACAATCGTTCAACAAAGAAGAGAAATGTTGTCGTCTTTTGCAAGGATCCCACTGTGGCAGACACTGGGAAAAAAGCCATCTGTCACCACTCTAAAGTGGTCACAGGGGAGATTCACTTCCTCTAAGCAGCAACTGTGCCCTTTAACTATAATTTTTGTGTCTATTGTTGCAACCATCGTTACTATTTTTTTAAAAGAAGAGCCGGTTTCACCATTAGTTTTTGCCCTTTTCACTGTAATCTGTGTACATCCTACCAGTCTTGCACAGTCCTGAGAGCGCACAAACCATGCTATACTGATGGTACAGTTTTTAAACTTCTGTTATACAGTCAGAGTGTCAACACCAAGGGTTAAATTATGAGGACAGGTTGCATAGATGGGGCTTGATTCCCCTTGAATATAGAAGATTAAGGATGGATCTAATTGAGGCGTTTGAGGTGATTAAAAATTTGATAGTGTAAGCACACAAGAGATAGGAGCAAGAGTAGGCCATATAGTCCGCCAATCCTGCTCTACCATTCAATACAATCATGGCAGATCTTGTACATCAACTCCACTTTCTCACTTGCTGCCCATATATATCCTTTGATTTCCTGAGCAACCAAAAACCTGTCCATCTCAGCCTTAATTATATTCAACAATGGAGCATCCACAACCCTCTGGGCAGAGAATTCATTAGGTTCACAACCCTTTTAGTGAAGAAATTTCTACTCATCTCAGTCCTAAATAATTATCCTCTTATCCTGAGACTGTGTCTCTTTGTTTTAGATTCCTCAGTCAGCAGAAACAATCTCTGATTCTATCCTGTCAAGCCCCTTCAGAATCTTGTAACATTTCAATAAGATCACCTCTCACTCTTCCAAGTTCCAGAGAATATAGACACAATTTACTTAGCCTTTCACCAAAGGACAACCCTCTCATCCCAGGGACCAACCTAGTGAACCTTCACTCTATCGCCTCCAATACAAGATACCCTTCCTTAAATATGAAGACCAAAACATTGCACCATATTCCAGGTGTGGTCTCACCAAAGCCGTGTAAAATTGCAGCAAAAATTCTTTATTCCTGTACCCCTTGCAATAAAGACCAACATGCCATTTGCTTTCCTAATTGCTTGCTGTACCGGCGTGCTAACTTTGGGCTTCTTGTGCACATCCAAGCCTCTCTGAACATCAACATTTCCAAATTTCAAGCCTTTAAAAGTATATTCTGCTTTTCTATTCTTATGATCAAAGTGAATACCATATGCCATTTTGTTGTCCACTCACTTAACCTACCTGAGTGGATCTCTTTGCAGTATCTTTGTACCCTCCTTGCAGTTTACATTTCCACCTAGCTTTGTGTCATCAGCAAAATTAGGGCAGATAAGACGAGCTATTTCACCAATTGGGGTGTCCAGGACAAGGAGATATAACCTTAAAATTAGAGCCAGGCCATTCAGGTATGATGTCAGGAAGCATTTCTTCACGCAAATGGGAGTTGAAATGAGAAACTTTCCCCAAAAGCTGAGGGTAGATCAGTTGAAAATTTTGCTAGGTATGTTAAGGAGCCAAGGTGGGTGAATGGATCTGAGATACAGATCAGACATGATCTAATTGAATGACAGAACAAGCTTAAGATGCTGATTGGCCCACCCCTATTCCAATGCTCCTATAGTTTCATAAATAAGGCTCTACAATTCCATATAGTAATTTTAGTAGACGTAAAAGGCTCATTTGATACCAGCACTTTATTGCTTCAGTTTGTGTTTACTGTTACAATAAAAGTAATTTGGCAATAATTTCATGTTCACCGTTATTTTGTTGTACAGAAATCAAGTCACTTTATACTAATGGATACACTGGTATTTCCTCTCTCTAGTAATGCCCAACTCCCAGCGTTTTAAGGGCAGCAGTCTGATCACCTGGGCTGACCTAGATATCACTATCTCTGTGCCCTGGTACATTGGCCTAATGTTCCGCACGAGAAAAGCCAATGGATTCCTTGTGCAGGCAAATGCTGGGACTTCCTCCAAAATTAACATTCAGGTGAGTATCTGTACTTAAACCCCATGCATTGGATAATATTATTAGCGCTGCTGAGTTGAAACAATGGGCTACAATTTTTGTAAAAGCAAAATACTGCAGACGCTGGAAATCTGAAACAATAACAGAAAATGCTGGAAAAACTCAGCAGAGCTCTGAAGAAGGGGCATATGGACTTGAAACGTTAACTCTGTTTCTCTCTCCACAGGTGCTGCTAGACCTGCTGAGTTTTACCCAGCATTTTCTGTTCTTGTTGGCTACAATTTTTAGTTGAGTGTGACAGCAATATATCTGTATGCATTAGCAGTGGAATGTGTTGCATTGAATGTGATTGTCTAACCATTAGCTCCCATCCATTCCAGAGTAGGTATGCACTAGTACTGCTGATTTTTGTTGACTTAAAAATTAAATGTAATATTATTGTTGTGTGATTTCTTGAGAAGGTTCTTTTTAAATTTAAACAGTGACTTTGTGCATAGAAATTGGAGTGCTCTCCTGTCTATTGAAAAAAATCAGTTTATGTTTTAGGCCATTGAATAAAATGTTCTTTTTGAAAATAAACTTGTCCATTAGCTCTGGGAGCAAGGTCTGGGTCTCAACTCTCCAAATTCATGAGTTTGGTTATTCTGATATGGTGATCATCTCTCAGACAAGATACACTATGCAGCTGGCAGTGACTGTAGTAATCTTTAGAGAGGAAAAGCTCGAAAGTTTTTACTGACATCCCTTGCACTAAGCAGCTGTAAAATTATCAGTGGATTTTCATGGTATCTTTCAGAACCTGGAGGGTTCCTGGGTTGACAAGTATAAACTGGCTTCATGCCTAAATTTCCTCAGTGGGGGAGGACAGTCAAACTTGAAATGGTGCGTGTGTTTTTCTTTTAATATGAACGTTATGAATAACTTTGGTACCCTTGCTGTTCCATCTTTGGCAGATAACTGATAGTAACTTACAGTTTGAAGTGCACAACAGACATGGATTAAAAGCCAAACTGAGACTGACTCGGACACGGGTCAGTGATGGAGACTGGCACCATTTACTGATTGAGATAAAAAGTATGAAAGATGGCAAGGACATCAAATATCTGGCTGTCCTGTCTTTGGATTATGGAATGTACCAGGTAACTTGCACAGACGAGATTTCTGCTTTTCTTAGCACCCTTTTGTGATCAGATTGAAATGATTTAATTGCAGCATTGCATTCAAAGCTGGAAATATTCCTGAACAGCTGAATAGCTCCTCTTCCAGTTCATTGGATTTGCTTTGGAGACCCCTGTGATCTCTTTGATCAGTTTTGATTTCTGTATTTCTATTTGGTAATTTCTCTGGGTACTTGAGAAAACCAAAATATAAACAATAAAGTGATTCTAGCTTCTCTTCATTTGGCAATATTCATGGTACAGAATCTCATTACATCACAGGTATCAGAGAGAGAGAGAAAGCTACAACACAACGGGCAGGATTTTCTGTGCCTGCCCGCTGCTGGGATCATCCGGTCCTACCAAAAGTCGATGGACATTTGGCCGGGCTGCCAGATCTCTCAAGGCAAGTCTTGCCAGGAGCGGGCTGGAAAATCCTGGCGTTTTCTTATCACAGACTCCAAGCCAGTGCTTCCCAAACTATTTTCCAATATGACCCCATTTGAAAATTAATATGACCCCAGATGCCAACAAAAGCAAAACAGCAATAAAGCAGCATAGTAATCATTAAAGTTTACGTAGATCAACATATAAAATATATAAAGGAAATTCTGTATTTTTAAAGTACTTTGTAAAAATGTTATATTTATTCATGTAGGCTTCAGTCAAGCTCTCCATATTTGCTGGTGATAGAACACTCTGTGAATTCCACTCTTCCCCCTCTTCCACAACAAAGTAATCAGCTCCTTCCTACTCCACACACACAGTAATAAGCCCCTCGCTTATCCCCCACCCCCCACACGACACACAGTAATCAGTCCATCTCCTTTCCTTCTCCACCCACAACACAGTAACCAGCCCCTCTCCAATCCCCTCTCTTCCCCTCCCACACACAATAATCAGCCCCTCTCCCACCACACACACAGTAATCAGCCCCTCTTCTTTCCCCTCTCTTAGCTCCTGTCCTAACCCCTCTTCTCCCATACAACACTGTAATCAGCCCCTCTCCTATCCCTTCTTCCAGTACGCACACACACACATACACACACAAACACACACACACACACACACACACACACACACAGAGTAATCAGACCCTATCCTTTCCCCTCTCCCCCCACACACGACACAATGTTCAGCCCTTCTCCTATTCCCTCCTCCTACACAACACAGTAATCAGCACCCCCTCACCTTCCCACAAGTGCTGTATTCAGCCCCTGCTTTCCACTCATGGTATTCACCTCCTCTCCCATCACCACTCCCACACACACATGAACTGTAATCAGCCCCCCTTCCCCCCCCCATACACAGTAATCATCCCCTTCCCCCACACACACCGTAATCAGACCCCTTTTCCCCCCATACACAGTAATCATCCCCTTCCCCCCCCCCCCCACACGCAATAATCAGACCCCCTTCCCCCCACATACACAGTAATCAGCCTCTCCTCATCACCATACCCCTGTTGCGGCCCGGCCCCACCCCACATCCATCCTCCATCCCACTCCCCTCCCATTTTGGTCTAGTTGCTGGTTCCCGTGCAGCAGAGTTGTCAGCCCAGGATAAGGAGCCTGTACAACAGGCAGATAAGAGCAGAAACATATTAAAGTTTGAAGCCACCACTTCAACTTCCTGTCCAAGCTGCATGACTAGCCTTTTTTCCACACTTGGTCAGTGATTGAGTTACACTTGCCCGCCTCTGCCTGCGCCAAGTTGGCATACAGACCTCCCGAGCTCACTCAGCACTTGCTGGTAGATGTGCTTCCTGAGATTAAAAGGTGCTTTGGCCTTACCGTCTGCCCTTTTGCTGTTTAGAAGTATCAATCCAGTGTGTCCAGGGCTGTCCTGCCAGATTCTCCTCTACCATTGCTGCCTCAGAGGAGGGAGAGCTCGCAGCCCCAAATAATGCTTCTACGGACGGACCCACTGTGGGTCACGCCCCACAGTTTGGGAATCACTGCACTAAACCAACCCTGAAACCTCAGTTCTAATGGCACAGTTTTGCTGTATATATAGAGGATTAATCGTAATGTTCGTAATATTTCACATTTTTAATTATAATGTTTATAACTCGCCAATACCCCACATTGCTCTTCTTGTTCTGAACCTTTTGTCTCTTTTTGTCAGTTTTCTTTTTTGACTGGTCTCTTTTTAATGATTTTCTTTGTCCTTCTCTGGTTATTGTTCCCTTGTTGCTTATTTAATTTTTCTGCTTACTCTTTTTTTTCCCAAGTTTTGAGAAGTGGAGATGAAGAAGACAGTACTCTTGTGACATGTTCAGATATAGTCCCAGAGTAGTTACTTGAGTGGCAGAAGTCTCTCCGTGGAGGCCGCATTTGTTGGCCCTTCACAATCTTTGCTTTCCCATCCAAATTTTGCCATGGTTTCAACTCCTTCCCCTCTTCCTCCATCTTTCCAAGGAATACCCACCCCTGCGAAAGATATGATGTCAAACCCAGCAAGAACAATTAAGAAAATACCTGTACTGGGAGGGGGCGCTGGTGGGCTTAAAAAAAGATAAAACATGGTGGCCTACCTAGCACAACTGACAAATATAGGAAGCAGAAATTTAGGAAAAGAAACATATAGGGCATTGTGGCAGGAGAGGGACTGTAAAATGCGGCGAGCCGTTCAAAAGTCTATTGACTTTGACGGGACTGTAAAATCCTGCCGGCGTAAAATTCCACCCATAGATACCAAAAAATGTTACGTAAGCTTACTCCTTTAAAAAGCAGCCAGTTTTTGCTGTGATTTCTTCATACTGATTTTACGGGTGATGCCCAAATTTCAGATGGGATTTTAAAAAATATAAATTATTATAAATATAGAATTATATGTAAATATATATATAAATATATATTTTGAATATTCTAAATTTTAACTATTTCTATGAGAGCATGCAGCTTAATTATTTGGTCTCAAATGATGTCTCGGTAATGTAAGCACATCAAAAATCCTCAAGATTTCCTGAGCTCTAGGTGTTGCACCCATTAGCAAAATTTACCTCCGTTGATCAAAACCAAAAGACTTGGTAGCCCAGTCCATTAAAGCGGACTGTGCAGCATTGGGAAGCACTGTCAGATTAAGATAATTTCCAAGATTGTTTGCCTTCCATGTGATTCACTTACAGCACCCTTCACTTTGAAGATGCTGTCGCACTCTCTAAACTCCCAGCTGTGCAAATTAAAATTCAACACCAATCCAAAGATCCTCCTTTGAAATGTATGGTTGTTTTGATAGTAAAGTTTACTGGATCAGAATTTTATTGGAACAGAGCTTGCTTCGTAATAAGGGTTTTTGATAATGAGTTATAGTTTCTTACACATTGAATGAACACACTGTAAATATTCCAATAAATTGAGAGGAAGAGCAGATCAGGCAAAATGATGCAATTTACCAAGGTACTTACTGGCAAGTGATACTAATTGATAGGTATTAATAGTAATCCTGCATTACACTGAATAACTGCTGCTAACAAAGTGGAAAGCAGTTGTCTCATAAACACAATGGTGAGTATCAGTAGCTGCATTTGATTATTATGGGAAACATTTTCACTGCACTCAGGTGCTGCTAAGCACCTTGAAATGGAATTCTTATTAATAATATCAGAGGATGAGCACTTAATACATTTGTATAGCAATCTTTTGTCCACAAGTATTTCTCCATTTATCATTATATGAATCTGTTAGAAAACAGGAATGCCAAATGAATGTATTAAACATTCATCAACTAATATCTGTCAGAGCATTTGTGAAGTTTTAATATTTGTCTATGTTTTATTGCAGGGCAGTGTAGAAATTGGGAATGAATTACCAGGATTAAAATTGAGAAACATCTATGTTGGTCGCCTCCCTGAAGATGTGGGCACAAAGCAGCAAGGATTCGATGGCTGTATTCAGGTAAGGAGCAAAGGCTCACTGAGGGCTATTCTTTCCCTTTACTGTGGAGACTGTTTTATTTATTTTTACATGCAATCCAGTTGTTTTCATCCTGACATGGGCCAGAATCTTTGGGTCGGTGGGGGTAGGCCCTGCATTTCGACATGTAAAACGACACTCGGTGACATTGGGCATGTGTCCCAACGTCACTACGTGTCATTCCGATTTTCAGTTCGGCAGGCGCACACCAGAGTCAGCTGTATGTTCACCAAACTATCAAAGGCCTATTAAGGCCATTTAAAGATCAATTAAAATCATTAACGGAGCTGCCCCTTAAGGTTGGCAGGCAAGCAAAAAGCCCAGGCAGCCTTCGCATTTATCATGAAACCTCATCCACGGCTGGGATGAAGTTTCATGAAGTGTTTATAAATTGAATAAAAGTTTTTATTAAAGTTAATTGACATGTCCCAGCTCATGTGACACTGTCACATGAGGGGGCATGTCTTAATTTTTTTTTTCTCTCTTCATTTAAGTTATTGATAATGAAACTAATCTCCCTGAGGCTGCTCTGTGCCTCAGGGAGATTTCTGCGTTCTTTCGCGTGCATGCGGGCCTTAATTGGCCCACCCACATAAAATGGCACGCAACCATTCCCACTTAGCCCCCACAACAGGGAGAAAATTCCCCCCATGAAGTTGTGGGTTTTCCACTGATGCTCCACTTGGACAGCTCTCCAGCAGTACTGGGCTTCTGCCCATCACAGGGCCCCTGATCCTTATTGATCTGTTGGACTCCTGAATCTAAAAATTGGACGCTGATTCCCTGGGCCCCTTCTAGGAAGTTGTGTTGGGTTACAGGCAATGTTTGGCTGCGGCAACCAATCCATTGTTCCGTGAACTGTTGCCACGCCCTGACAGCAAATACAAATTCTGAGTCCCTTCTACCACCATTACAAGGCTGCATGCCTGGGCCTATCAGGTGCTGCTTGCATCCAGCATTGTAGAGATGGAAATCCCTGGAAAACAGTAATGAATATACTTTCTAATTTGCATTGCGTTACAATATGCGTGCACATATAAGGGTAGGTGTATTCTATGCCAATGAACCCAGGAATGGTAAATGAGGTGGATCAGTAGCACGTTGCGGTGGAGTGTGTTCCCAAGCAATATTCCATTTCCACCTTTCCAGATCTGCCAATGAAAATGTTGGCAGTGATCAGGTGGAAGATCCAGACCTCTAACTCTTTTACATTAATTCATCTAAAGACTTTTAAGTCTTGCAAGCATGTTTAGGGGGAGGTTAACTTGTATTTTGTATCATCATGTATATCATTTCTAACATAAAATAACTACATTAACTTTTGCCTCCAAACAGCTCGCTAAATCTTAAATGTATAAGGCGGGCTTAGAGGTTGCCACTGTGGTCTCACTGCAATTCACTTTTGAATCTTGCTTACTTGGACAGAGATGTTAAGTCCTGTTTACAGAAGCATTTCCTTTAGCTCTCATTGAAATTCAGAACCAAAGGAAAAATATTCCCCCGTCGGGGGGTAAGCTCAGGAGTGGGAGCGGGTGAGCGCGCTTCCAATCAGCGCCCCCAATCGGGGATACGTCATCATTTTATGTGGGCTGGCCAATTAAGTCCCGCCCAACATGACATCCACCAGGAAGCGCTATATGCTCCCTGTGCAGGCAGGAGGGGAATCCCTCAGCCAGGAGTGAGCTCTTTTGCGCATGCACATGATAAAGCACACTGATCTCCCTGAGGCTAAGTGCTGCCTCAGGGAGATCAGCTCCAGATTAAAATTTGCAATACAAATGGTAAGAAAAATTTCCCTGACATATCCCCTCATGTGACACTGTCACATGAGTTGGGACTTGTCCATAACTTTTATTGAAACCTTTATTAAAAATTTAAATACCCTCATGAAACCTCATCCCACCCTTAATGATTTTAATTAGTTTCTCAATGGCCTCAATAGGCCGTTGACAGGTCAGCAGGCATACAGCTCTCTCGGCTGCACCCCGCCGACCTGAAAATGGAAATGACACAGGGTTACATCGGGAGCTCCGCCCAATGTCATCCCGTGTCATTTTACGTGTCTGCGAGTGTGCCTCCCCCTGCTCGCTGACTGCAATATCCTGCCCCAAGTGTAGGAACCTATTGGATTTAAACTCCCTGTGAAACCACAAGGTTATATTTACTTTTGTTGTTGGTGAGAATACCACTTTCATTTTTCAAGCATTTTTCTTTACTTCTTGCTTCACCCTGAGATTGCCCCTAGTTCATTGGGCAAATGGCCAGTTCCCTCCCAACATGGGAACTCTGTGGCAGCAACTTAGAATGACTCATTCCCCAGCTTTCCCTGCTGCTCTGATGGCAAGATGCCCCTCCACCCCGCACCCATATCCCTCGACAATCTGTCCATGATCGGTACCTCACTGTGCTGAAGAGTACAAGTAGCTGTCTGTGTCTTGTCAATCTAGCGTAGATTTTGTGTTGGAGTGACACTTGAGAGCTGGTGCCATTCCAACAGAAAGTAATGAAAATCCTTTGTGAGCTTTTCGGCACTCTGTATCGACACCATTTCAGAAACTCCCACTGCAAACTGATGAGGCTGGTTTAAGTGCACTCAGATGCAAATGAAACCTTTCTGCTTAGGCTAGTTGCAAAGGGGTGGAAGGTAAAAGAATTCTTTTACCTGTAGGATAATGCTGAATTTGATGGGTGCCTATGATCCCTTTGGCACCCAAGTTCACACTGTTGAATTGTCCTGTTATGGTTTGTAAAGGTGCAATCAGAATATCTTCAAAATAAGAAGCTTCCTCAGTGTTACGTTTGTAATGCAGTGAGGATGTTTTCTGTGGAGTAGCTGGATTACTTGTTGATTTACATAAAAAGAGTCCCTTTTTGCTCTCTGTAATAGGGCCTGCGAATGGGCGATACTTCAACAAATATAGCCACTCTGAACATGGATCGGGCTGTCAAGTTTCGAGTGGAGAATGGCTGTGATGTTCCAGATCCATGTGATTCCACTCCCTGTCCCATGCATAGCTACTGCAATAATGACTGGGATAGCTACTCCTGTATCTGTGAACCAGGTATTTATATCTGAACTGTTAATTTGAGCACAGTTTGGTTACCAATGAAAACTGACAATGTTGATACAATTCTGATCTTTTAAAGGTTTTTGATCCAATCACTTGAAACTTTTGGTTTAAATGTTTTTTCTGATAAGTGTTTCAGCTATCACCAGTGATCATTTTTTAGTATCTGTAGCCTTTAGTAAATGTCACACAGTTGGGGAATTCAGTTGTTATAAGAACAGAAGAAACTTTGGAAGCAAGTGCTAAGAATAGTTAAAAACGGTTGCTTTTTGTTATAATTTCCTATTCTAAATAGTCCCATTTGTTGGGTTATCCACTGAGCTTTGCATTGATTACATGGTTAATACCTGAGTGTGACAAAACAAACAAAAACAACAGTTAGGAGATGAGCTAGAAGATTGAGAGGGTAAGACTGGAAATTTGAAGAAATGGAAGAGGCCAAGAAGCCTGGAACTGGGAGGCTAAACAATTAGAACTGAAAGACTGAAGGTGTACAACTAAGCGAGAAATATATAGCTGGGAGTTTGCAGAGATGTTAGCTGAGTGATCCCCATAGTTGCAGTCAGGAAGTTTAATACATAACTAGACTTTGCTTTTAAAGAACTTATATTTACCACTCTTGGAAATGCCAGTGTAGCAAAAAAAACAACAATGTCAGTCAATTCCTACATAACAAAGTCCTCAAAGAAAAGATCTGAAATTTTTTAAATACACTGCTCTTTAAATATGAAAAAAACAGTTTGCAGCAGTCATTGAGAGTTTAAAAAAAAAACACTTTCTAGACTGCTTTGATTGACAGGCATAGGTTAGAAATAAAGTAACATCGAGTCATGCAGTTTCAATAGAGCTCTTTGTTGACATCCTGCAGGAGCTATCATCATGTCTTTATGAATGTTTGACTGAGTTTCAAAAGCTACAGTTACCTCAGCATGGGATCCTGAGTTCATAGTTTGATTGACAGTTAAAGAGTCTGCGAATGGATTGCCTGTCTTTGATGTGGAGTCTGAGTAGAAGTTTGTTTTTATAAGAGATTAACCACTTGAGATTTTAAAGTTTTGAATTAAGGTTATGAATGGGAGTTTTTCATTATCAGGTGTGCATGAGTGAGAGCTGTGTTACATTGTTAGAAGGTTATTTTTTTTTATCTCCGCATGACTCCTGAGGTCTGCCCAAGGTGGATACTGGGTGAGTAGTTATGGAGATGGCATGGGGGCATGAGTTGGCATGAAACGTATGAGGGGTCAAGGGGGGGGCGGGGTGAGGTTGTGAAGAGTGAGGGCCTAACTACATCTGAAACAACTGGAATAAAGCTCCAGAGAACCAGCCCGCTTCAGCATTAGCCCACCCCCATGGCTTCCTATGCCCTGCCTCTGAGGTTGGAGAGCCCGACTCTATCCCGCACTCAACCCCACTCAGCAAAAATTGTGTTTTGGGGGCACTTTTTACTGTGGTGGATCTCGTGAGTCAGAAAATTTTATGACTTGAGCTACCCGCCTCGAAAGCCAAAATCTGGCCCTAAATAGCAAAGCTTTGAAGCAACCTGTTAAAATACAATGGAGAGAATAACAAGTTTTGAAAAATATATGATCACAATCCTTGGAACAGAGGGAATTTTTTTCTGAAACTGGAGAGGACCTGAGGTCATCTCATTTTAGATACGCTCGGGTTGTGGGTGTGTATCTGTGTGATAAATATTCCAATCAAAGTGAGCCATAGGGTAACAACCACTTCATCAGTTATAGCTGTTTTTCTTAAATACAAAGTAGTGCATTTAACGAGGAGCAATGGCCCATTGTTGCATAAGTAATGACAGCAAAACTGCCTGCACAACCGTCGTCACTCCACTGAAACTGATAGCAACTTCTGGAGTCCATATCCTAGCAGTTAAATGCGGACATCCAGAAGTTGCTGTTAGCGATTCTATGCTTCTTCAGAAGGTACGCCATTGAGTCCGCCCCAGAATGCATTCAATTGGAAATCATTGAAGTGATGAGAACTTCCACTCTTGCACTTGGTCTCACTGTAAAAAAAAAAAATCCTTGGAAAAAATTACACCTTGTTGAATGAGACATAACTAGGTTTTCAGCAGTGTATTGAGTTCATAATTATTGCTAAACAACTCCATAGATTGACCCTGAAAGAGTTATTTTATATTTGTTGAATGTAAGATGTTTCTATTTTCTATTATAAGGAATTCCACACTTTTAATTTTTAAAAATATTTGGTTATGATATTTTGATTTCTACCTTAGTCCCATATGTATGTCCCAATCATTTATTTTGCTTTCTGTAAAATTTAAAATTACAAATGAAGGGATTCAGTGTTTTTTATATCCTGTCTATGAGAATGATTCAGTGTAATTGGCTGCTTACCCTGCTTGTTGACATTACTGCTGAGAGACACCTAGATCCAGTTCAAGCTCATGTCCACAAAGGGAAATCTGTACCACACAGATCACCAGATCTTTATGAGCTGCTTTCTTCAACGTTAGCGGCAAGTGCAGTTGCTTCGCCACTGACCATGTAATTCAGCCCAATGTCTTTGGCTTTCATTGACATTTTAAGGCTTTATGGGTCTTATTTTCTTTTAACTTTATAAAACCATTGAAAATGATTTGATGCATAACAGACTCTGGAAAAAGAAAGGACAGGATAAGTGCATGCTAAACTGAAGCTAATGATTGTCTTCACTCCCTTTAACAGGGTTCTTTGGAAAAAACTGTGTGGACATCTGCAGATTGAATCCATGTGAACACGTGTCTACCTGTGCCCATAATCCAAGCGCCTCACATGGTTACACTTGTAATTGTGGAGAAAACTACTATGGCCAATACTGTGAAAACAAGTAAGAATTAACAATAAGTTGACAGAGATAAAAGCAAAAAACTGCGGATGCTGGAAATCCAAAACAAAAACAGAAATAGAAATACCTGCTGAGTTTTTCCAGGTATTTCTGTTTCTGTTTTTGAATAAGTTGACAGACTTGATGATAGTTTTGGAATTATTTTCTAACCAAGTGACGCAATGATTTGATGGTGCCAGAGCACGTTTTCCTTTTCCTTTCACTTCATCTCATAGACAAATGTGACCAATGCAGACCAACCAAGCAATCAGGCATTTTTTGTGTAATTCTATACATTTTGGAAGATCTGGTTAACTTTGGCATTGCTGTCATTCAAAAGAAACTGGTTAAGTTTGTTTAGATTTGGGATTTAAGGTTGTATATACATACCTAAGTGATTACATGCATTGTGCAACACAGTGATTCCTGTGATTGTGGATGAGTCATCTTTGGTATGCTCTTTTAAGTATTCTTTTCATGTGATTTGGGCATCGCTGCCTTCGCCAGCATTTGTTGCCCATCCCTAATTGCTTTTGAGAAGGTGGCGGTGAGCCACCTTCTTGAACTGCTGCAGTCCATGTGGTAGAGGGACACCCACAGTGCTTTTAGGAAAGGAGTTCCAGGATTTTGACCCTGTGACAGTGAAGGATCGGCGATATGGTTCCATTTCAGGATGGTTTGCAGCTTGGAGGGGAACTTGCAGGTGGTTCCTATGATCTGCTGCCCTTGTTCTTCTAGGTGTTAGAGGTCACAGATTTGCAAGGTGCTGTTAAAGGAGCTTTGATGAGTTGCTACAATGCACCTTGCAGATAGTACACACTGCTGCCACTATGCATCGGTGGTAGAGGGAGTGGTTGTTAGAAGTGGTGGATGGGGTGCCATTCAAGCGGGCAGCATTGTCTTGGATGGTGCCGAGCTTCTTGAGTTTTGTTGGAGCTGCACTCATCCAGGCAAGTGGAGAGTATTCCAACAAACTCCTGACTTGTGCCTTGTAGATGGTGAACGGGTTTTGGAAAGTCAGGAGGCGAGCTACTTGCCACAGAATTCCCAGCCTCGGACCAGCTCTTGTAGCCACAGCATTTGTATGGATGGCCCAGTTCAGATTCTGGTCAGTGTTACAGTGCAATGTTGGTTTATGTTTGGTGTTCAACTAATCACCTTTGGAGGTGGCAGTGGATTGGAGAGTTTTATCATGGAGGCTCCCCTGTAGCTGGTGGCTTCCATCTGGAAGTTGAGTTGCACAGAGTCTGTTCTAAAGCAAATGATCTATGATCTGTGAAGTTGAAGGGCAAAATGATCCTTCCATTCTTTTCATTCATGCATTGTTTTTAAAAATTGCCATCTGCCTGAGTCTGCTAGCAATGTGAATTGGCTGAAATTAAATCTGAGGCGAGGAAGAGGTGGATTTAGCTTTCATTATTGAACAAAACCATGCTGAGATTTGGAGATGGACTGGGGTCGCTATCTTTCAAAGTAATTATCCGCCTTTTGGTTCAGAAAAAGAGGCATGGTTTCAAAAGTAGTGGCCACTGCCATATTAAAAGCATAATCTGCTTCTTCTTTCCAGAATTGACCTGCCGTGTCCAAGGGGAAGGTGGGGGAATCCCATCTGTGGTCCTTGTGACTGTGATACCAACAAGGGCTTTGACCCTGACTGTAATAAAACCACTGGAGAATGCAGGTGCAAGGTAAGGAAACACTGTCTGACCAGAGCTCTGTGTACCAAATCCCAATCATTAGGCTTTATTAATCTCTGAAGGGAATGCATTTTTAGAAAATAATTTGCAATTAATACAGACTTAACAGGCTTATTAAAACTGCTTAAATTTTCTTCTGTTTTCCCCATATTTGCATAAATTTTCATTGAAATAGTGTGTTGGCATAGTTCACCATGTTTCTGGTTCTCTGTGAATGCCACCATTTGTGAGTGATTTGTTGCAAAACACAACATTCTGCAATGATTTCCTATAAATTTCTACTTGATTTCCTGCTTGCATACGGTATTGGGATTTAGCATGAAATCTCTCGGAGACAGTCAAAATGATGTTTTTGGAGAAATAAATCACTTGCTCCAACTATGACATAACTTGTTCACATGGTTGAAATGTCAGCATCAAAATAGTTACCATGGTAAATTATAACAGTGAATTCATGGATGATGCCATACTGTGATGGAATATTTCCATAGATATAGACCTTGTTTTTAAACTCACCCATCCTTTCCCGACCATCAAAGTGCATAGAAACATAGAAACTAGGAGCAGGAGTAGGCCATTCATTATGATCATGGCTGATCATCTAACTCAATAGACCTGCTCCCGCTTTCTCCCCATATCCTTTGATCCCTTTCGCTCCAAGAGCTATATCTAATTCCTTGTTGAAAACATACAATGTTTTGGCTTCACTACTTTCTGTGGTGGTGAATCCCACAGGCTCACCGCTCTCTGGGTGAAGAAATTTCTCCTCCTCTCCGTCCTAAATGGTCTAACCCACATCCTCAGACTGTGACCCCTGGTTCTGGACTCCCCCACCATCAGGAACATTCTTCCTGCATCTACCCTGTCTGGTCCTGTTAGAATTTTATAGGTTTTTATGAGATCCCCCTCGTTCTTCTGAACTCCAGTGAATATAATCCTAACCGGCTCAATCTCTCCTCATATGTCAGTCCCGCCATCCCAAGAATCAGTCTGGTAAACCCTCGCTGCACTCCCGCTACAGCAAGAACATCCTTCCTCAGATAAGGAGACCAAAACTGCACACAATATTCCAGGTGTGGTCTCACCAAGGCCCTGCAAAATTGCAGCAAGACATCCCTGTTCCTATACTCGAATCCTTTGGCTATGAAGGCCAACAGACCATTTGCCTTCTTTACCACCTGCATGCTTACCTTCAGTGATTGGTGTACGAGAACATCCAGGTGTTGTTGCACATTCCCCTCTCTCAGTTTATAGCCATTCGGATAATAATCTGCCTTCCTGTTTTTGCCACCAAAGTGGATAACCTCACATTTATCCACATTATACTGCATCTGCCATGCATTTGCCCACTCACTCAGCTTGTCCAAATCACACTGAAGCATCTCTGCATCCTCCTCACAGCTCACCCTCCCACCCAGCTTTGTGTCATCTGCAAATTTGGAGACATTACACTTAGTTCCCTCATCTAAATCATTAATATATATTGTGAATAGGTGGGGTCCCAGCTCCGATCCCTGTAGTACCCCACTAGTCACTGCCTGCCATTTGGAAAAAGATCTGTTTATTCCTACTCTTTGTTTCCTGTCTGCCAACCAGTTTTCTATCCATTTCAATACACTACCCCCAATCCCATGCTTTAATTTTACATGCCAATCTCTTATGTGGGATTTTGTCAAAAGCCTTCTGAAAGTCAGTTTGTCAGTTTGAGCTCCTTCATTACACTGGGTAATCTATGACAGTAGAAACTTGATGCATAGCAATCATCTTCAGCAGAACTGTTCTAGAATGTATTTGAATATTAAAAATAAGGCATTTCTGAAGTTCTCTGACCTTCATACCTTCATAACAATCTCCTTGAAATGTAACTGTTTACCCCCTTTCTGAACACACTGAATAAACAAACCCCTTTCATTTGTTTATTGAATTCTGATTGTCCTGCCTGTAAAGACCAGCAAGTGCTACTGCCATTATTGTGTTTACAGTTCTCCTCCACAATCCCACTTACAAAAGCAAAAGCATTAATTCAAACTAATTGACCAAACTAGCTTTTCTCCACTTGTGAAATCCCATTCATCAGAACAGCGAATCTTCCTCGAATTCTACTGTACTGTCATTATGTTTTCAGCATAGCTGATTTATAATGATTCAGGCTTTTTGATATCAGGAGTACAACTCAGTGCCAAATATTACTGCTCATTTATAATCGGTGGGGAGCAACATCGGCTCACTGTGGGCCTGCTGTTGTCTTCAAACCCGTTTTGGCAACATTGATGTTGGTGCAAAGTCTGGATTGGAGCCTGGATTTGAATCTTCCTGCTCTCCTACCTCAGCAACAATCCGAGGAAACAAGGACACAACTGAGATGTTGGTGTATTGCTCTGTGCTGTGCTGTTAATTAGGAAGGGAGTACCAAGAATGCCATCCCCTGATCCCCTAACAGAAAATGTCCAAAGAAAAAGGTAGTTTTTGTTTTGTGTCAGTAGGATTCAGCACTTTTCCTTTAGGTGCTGCTCCATGTATCTGATTTTCCAGAGATAAATGACAAAATGGTTGTCAACGTGGCAACTGGGCGAAGGCAAATTTTAATATGATGAATAGCTCTCATTAATGCAATGGCCAAAGGGAAAAATAACAAGTCTGTACAAAACACAATTTGTGACAGATTGATGGTGCAAAAAACAGTAGCAACAGGGAGGAGTAGAATGGAATTCACTGGTCTCTATATTATTCCCACACCACCACTCCCTGCCCCCGCCCCGCCACCCTCAACAGGCAGATGGGGAGCTTGGTGGTGGCAGTTAAACCCTAACACAAAGGAAAGCTGTCCTCAGACACAGTGGGACACAGTGCAAGGAATTTGGTAACAAAAAGGAGATGGTAGCTGTAGGCTTTGAAAAATAAGTGCTTTTTATACTACACATTTTGGGCCATGAGGAGCAGGAATGTTTCCACAGACTCCTCAGGGAAGCCTTTGGCCTGCCTTCTGCAGGTTGGGACCTCTGTCCCCACATTCTGACATCCCCAAAGCCATATCCCCCACTCCTTCACCACAAGCCCTGATCTGCATCCTGCCCTGTGATCATGATAGCCAGGGACCATCCCCAGGAATCTCAGGCTTGCAAGTTTTCCTACCTGGCAACTAGCCAGCTGTCAATTTGCTGGCTGACAGACAGGAAGCAGAACAAAACAATTATATTGCTGAAAAAAGAGACATGTCTAAGCTTTTTGCCTTGCACTCATCAGGACATTCACAAGAATACCAGTGTAAGGGAGAAAACAACAATTTATACAGTATATGAAGAGAGTGCTGATTGGTTGGCAAGTGACGTTGCTGTGGAGAGTGCACCACTGGTGACTGACAGTTAACTATCAAGCATTGTTTGAAATTTAAACCAGGCAGCTTGACCTTGATTGTTCAAGGCATTGCCCCGAGGAATGAGTCAAGCAAATGGCTGTCACTTATTTTGTTTAGTTGAAACAGGCTCAATGTTCTGCATGCAAAGAACAGGGCCCTTTGTATTAATATATGAAACTTCCAGTACATGCAAATGCACCTCATTGCGAACCTGACTGATAATCTTAAATTGGTTGTCATTATAATTCTTAGCACATTGAGGAATATTTAGCAAATGTTGTCCAATCGCAGAATCACATCTAATGCCAGACACTGTGCTTTGAGTTTTGCATGCACGGGCTGGTTGGGTACGGTCTGTATCCTGCCCATTACGAACAGCGGCTGGGACATGATACAATCCACCAGTCTTTGGGACTTACGGCCTACATACCTGATAAGTACCTGATGAATGCAAGACGAAAAACTTAACCATATCTCTTTTTTCAGCAACACTCAAATTCTGTACTACCAAAAAACAATTATAATGAGGTCCAGCCATTAAATTTGGCCATGTCCCTGTCATTGCCAGGTTTCCCATACCCCACACCCTTCTTGCTTCCCGGTAAATAACCGGGCCACTGTCTCATCAAACTTCAGAATTCTTCCTTCTTACTCCTGTAAGCTGATTAGATATAATCCCATTATGATTCTTGCCCTGTATTCAACTTCTTTCAGGCTAATGTAAGTACATGTACAAAACTTGTTTAACCATGTTCTTATTAAAATCTGGCTGGCAGAATAGCGTTTGTTATTCACTTTGGAGCTAAACTGTGAAACACCCTGTTACAAGCCCTCTGGGTTTTATTCCTGTCTGAGCTTTACAAAATAATGTCAGGCAGGGCACTGTCTCCCACATATGTAAAATATTAAATCGAGCTGACTTTTCCTTTGCAGGACAATTATTACCAGCCCCAGGATAGCGACACATGCTACCCATGTGATTGCTTTCCAACGGGTTCTCAATCCCGCACCTGTGATGTGGAAACAGGTCAGTGTTCCTGTAAATCTGGTGTGATTGGACAACACTGCAACCGCTGTGACAACCCTTTTGCTGAAATCACAAGTAGTGGATGTGAAGGTACGTTAGATACTGGGCTTATGGAAATAACAAAAGAATTAGTAAAAAAAATGCCTTCCTTAGAGAGGTTTCATATTTAAATGGATTATATAAAAATATGGTTTGCATATTTTTCAAAACATGTTTTCCGGTAGTTAATATCCAAATAAACTAAAACAATTTCAAATTTGTATAGAAGCAAAATACTGCGGATGCTGGAGATCTGAAATAAAAACAGAAAGTCCTGGAAAAACTCAGCTGGTCTGGCAGCATCTGTGGAGAGAGAAATAGTTAACATTTCAAGCCCAATATGACTCTTCATCAGAATCAAATTTCTATGTTGGTACTTGTGCTATTGTGCTGTGGCATTAATGGGCAATACATGATGTATATATGTGTCACGTATATCCAAAGGTTAAGTTTTTTATTCCCATGACTATAAAGCCATTCTGAGCTAACTGTTATCTGACTTGTTTCAGTGAAATATAATGTGTGCCCAAAAGCCTTTGAAGCAGGCATTTGGTGGCCAAGAACAAAATATGGACGACCAGCAGCCATGCCATGCCCCAAAGGATCAATTGGTGAGTCATGGTAAAAACATTGCCCCTAATCTTCCATTGTGATGTTGCACAGTGTTGGAGTGGAGGGATCCTCTACATATAGATCTAAATAATGCGATAAGCAATATTGCTTGGAGTAGTCTTTTCTCATCCCTACTTGCATGTGTTACAGTTGTTGGATTGTATATATATTTCTTAATCCCTGAAAGAGATCAGACCCCTGTTATTGGAGCTTCATGTTGGTTTTTATTGATCTTTTAAAATTGGGATTCTCACAAGGGTGTATAAAAATTACAATAGCTGCAATGCCTGGTTTTTTCCTGTCATGTTGATGCCACTGGTAATTTGATCCATCACAACAATCAACAACCATTTGCATTTATATAGTACCTTTAATGTACAAAAATAACCCTTTGAAACTCCATATACATGTCAGCTGCACTACCTTCTTTAATCCTCTCCCTTACTTCATCAAATAATTTAGATAAGTTTGTTAAACATGATTTGTTTGCAAATCCATGCTGGCTGTAGTTTATTAACCTATACTCATGTTACAATTGATTTTTCTCTTAGTTCCCCCACCATCAATGTTAGGCTGACTAGCCATTGGTTACTTTGTTATATCTGTCCCCTCTTTTGAACAGTGGCTATTCAAACCTATTTGTAGATATAATGATTAATGATGTTGCAGAGTGGCATAATTCCACTCATTGAGCCTTCTGTGCGGTTTGACGGTGCTGATCATTTCCACATCAGAAATGCACCAACCTGAAATTTCCACTCAACAAATTCAATGCTAGGTTATAAAGAGCAGTTTCGTATCTTGTAGTGTAAGTATTTCCCACTGGAGAGGTGAAGAATCCTACCCTTTTGATTAGGGGTTTACGACAGTGATGACAGATTGTCAACAATGATGTATGGCCAAGGGGGTGGGAGAGGAAGGACTAGGATTGACTGGGAGAGGAAGAGGTGTCGGTGGGGTGAGGTTGGGAGGGGAAATGAAGGTGTCAGGGAGGTGCAGTTGGGGGAGGGGGAATGAAGGTGTTGGGGGAGGTAAGACATTTGGGTTACCAAAACTCATTCCTTAGTATACTTATGGCATCTAATTTTCCACGCACAACTCATTGATTTTTGTCTTCATTAGTTTGAGATTATTCGTGTTCAGTGTAGAACTTTTCCTGAAATTGGTTCAAAGCATGCTTTCCCTGGCATGTCTTCTGGTCCTACTTTCTTAGCTTACTTTGAATTTTCCACGGATTGATTGATCCTTGTGAGACTGCATTTCCCTTCCGCTATTTACTTCTGCACAGGCAGTGATGCTAGAATAGTGACATGGAACTTAATTCATTGAGCACACTACAAATTTGGTGGTCCAAAGGTATGTAAAGACTATCCAATAATAGCTGAAATGAGTGGCAATACAGTCACTCTGGAAATTTGTGTACAAGACACCATCCCACAACTTTTATGAGTCACCATCAGTTAAAGCACAAGATTTGAGTTGGGCTCTCTAGAGATGGAGAGTTCTGAATAATAGATAACCATCATGACTATTATTAATTTATCATGATTAGTATTAATTGGGAAAATACCTGAAATTTTAATTGATTCTTTTGTTTTGATTTCAACCACAGAAAGTTAGAAGTTCTATGTAAGCTTGATGAATAAGTTAATGAAACAGTTAGAGCCATTAAAATCTAGAACTCTCTTTGAATGTTTGTCAGCAATAAGAGGGAGTGAGGATAGGCTGAAAGACTAAGTGGATCGCTCCTTCAGAAAGCTGTCACAGAAGTGAATGGCCAAATGTTATCATCCTATATTGTATAGTATTGTATTTTCCAAATTAATACAATTTCAGCCATTTATTCAAGGACACTCAAGCTTGACACATGTATTACTAGTTTATACAGTACAATACCAGGAACAGTACAGCATAATAAAAAATAAACTGGGACATTAGGGAAGAGATTAAGCAAAACACTGTATTCTTATGGCTACTGTGTCCCAAAAGCATTCATTTTAATTACTTACATAATACTATAATTCTAAGTGTTTGAATTCACAGAGCAGCTGCCAGGAGCTGTTATTACGTGATCTCTCTGGGGCCACTGAAATTAATGATTTCCAGCGCTTTTACATTTGACTTGCAAATGGCCGCTTTCAATCTGTACTTGTGCCAGTCAGTAGCACCAGCGCAATATAAAATCAGTCAAACAGTTCTGAAAATGTGTTCATTTACAACTTCATGGAAGTACGATCTCACCAAAGTTGAGCATTCTTTGATGCACAGTGAAGGGCCAATAAGCCAAGTGCACCATAGTTGAGTGTGAGTTTCACAGACCCTTCCTGAAAATGAAAGAATGTCTGGAGCTCCCTGTCACGGTGAAATCTCCTGTTTAAACAATGGCAGTTGGCTCTAAGTAGCAAATTAAGGGCACCTTTAAAACCTTTATTTGAATTCTGGAACAATGTGCACTACAGCCAACTATTGAAGTTAATTCATACACATCATTTTCATGTGTGCAATCATTGTTGTACACGGGATTGTTAATGTCCTTCTCCAACCCTCATCCTCTACTTATCCTTCTTTCTTGCTAACTCATTCTCTCTCTCTACTTTAGTCTAACATAATTATTCTCTGAGCCAGCGGCATTGCAGTAAATTAAAAGTTGCATTACAGAACAAAAGATTGCTTTGACTGTAACTTACGAGGTTGTCTAGTTGTCACCCTGTAGGTGGTTGAACATACTGAATTTAATTAATGAAATGAGTAGTGACTCTGGTAATTGGATCTTCACTTTTCTTTATGCAGGAACTGCAATCCGTCACTGCAATGAAGAGAAAGGCTGGCTCCCTCCAGATCTTTTCAACTGTACCACAGTCACCTTCATTCAGCTCAAGTCTGTTGTAAGTCCCATTATTGTACAAGCCATTAGCACAAAAACAAAATACTACAGATGCTGGAAACCTGAAATGAAAATAGAAAATGCTGAAAATACTCAGCTTGTCTGGCAGCATCTGTGGAGAGAGAAACAGAGTTAACATTTCCAGTCAATGAACAAACAGGATTGCCAAAAAGGAATCTAGTTATATGCTGTTCAGCTGTTATCCCTTTCTCAGGGCCAAGAGTGAAGCAAAGTCTATGAAATATTAATAAGTGTGGTCTCATAAACACCAAGAGCTGCACTGTGTTTGTGTTGATCTGCAGAAACAAACAGATCAGCACTCTAATCTTTTGCTGCAGATTCAAGTTTTTGAATATTTTTCCACTATGTTTTTATTTTTAAGTTCATATCACTTGCTGAGATGGCAGCAACCAACCCCCACATCCCAGCCTGTATCTATCTGTAGCCAGTCACTGCACGTATGTACTTGCTCAAGTTTTCAAACTTCCCGCCCCTCAGAATGAGGAAGTGTCCATTCTGAGCTTTTACAGAATTGATCAGGACAGACATGGAGATCACCATGTGGAGAATCATTACCCCTCAGGCCCAAGGTATTGCTTCCAAGTCAGGAGGTTGTGGGTTGAAGCCCCATATCAGAACCTAAGCCCATGTTCTCGCCCGGCAGTGCTGCACTGTCAGCAGTGCCATCCTCCCAGGTGAGACATTATACCGAAGTCCCATCAACCATGGGTGTATGAGGTTCAGTGGCTTTATAGGAAGAAAGCAAGGGGAATCCTCAAAATGTCTGTCAATATTCCTCAACCAAAGTACAAATTAACTGGTTGGACTGTTTGAGGGACCATTTTGTGTGCAATTTAGTTGCTAAATTACAACAATGACTACCCTGCAAAAAATGCTTTATAGGCTGTGAAGTGCTCTCGATTATCCTGTGATTGTGCAAGATGTTATATAAATGTAATTCATCCTTTTTTTTTATATTACCACTTTGTGATAACTAGGCATGGTACATCATGCTATGCCACTCTGAAGTGTATGGTATTCTATTTGCATGTCTCGATGCATAAAGCTAACTGATACTTGGAAAGTAGAATTTAAGAGGAAAATCTGATAACAGGCTTGGAAAACTTTTTTCTGGTTGCCATGGTCAATGGCACCATTGTGGAATGGGCAACTGGGGTACACTCTCAGAGTGAATCACTCTCACTGGATCTTTGCCCTTTGTAGGCAGCGTGCCATCTTCTGGCCAGCCTTTTGGTCCAATCTATGGTGATGTCATCCAAATGTTATAAAGGAATCAATGGAAATAATGTGGAAATTAACACAAATGTGCCCTGGTACACCTTGATGCTTTCTTGAGAGCAAGACAGTTGTGGAGTGTTCCTCTATTTTGTGGCACAATTTGTTGGGGGGCATCAATATGCTGACCCTATTAATGTAGAGCAAGGGTGAAAATTCCATTTACACTCATAATGCAAATTGGAGCTCATTATTTATCCACGTCAGTGAGGCTCAGATCTTACATTCCTTTGTTGCAGAAATTTACAGAATTGTTTTATGTTTTACAAACAGATGGAAAAACTGTATCGCAATGAAACCAAGATGGATACACACAATTCGAAGAAAATTGCCAACATGTTGCAGAATGCCACAAAACACACACCAACATATTATGGGAATGACATCAAGATTGCTTATGAGCTGATAAAGAGGATTCTTCAGTATGAGGGAAACCAGCAGGACTTTGAACTGGCAGCAACTCAAGATGTTGAGTTCAATGAGGTGTGGTATCTCGTGTTACTTAGTTTATTTTTATTTAACCAATTAAAAATGCTGATCTCTTTTTGGGCTCTTTCCTGTGAAACATTGTCCTGTCTGTGAAGTGTTGTTCAAACAGTTAAAGAAAGAAAAAAAACACTTGCTACACTTTATGTAGTGCCTTTCATGACCACCAGACATCCCAAAGTGCTTTACAGTCAATTAAGTACTTTTGAAGTGTAGTCACTTGTAATGTGGGAAACACAACAGCCAATTTGCACACATCAAACTCCCACAAACAACAATGTGATAATGACCAGATAATCTGTTATTAAGAGATAATATTGACTGGGCCCCTAGGGATAACTCCCCTGCTCTTCTTCAAAAATAATGTCATGGGATCTTTTATGTCACCTGAGAGGGCACTCTGTTTAATGTCTCAACTGAAAGATGGCACCTCTGACATCGCAGTACTCCTTTTGTGTTTCACTGGAATGCCAGCCTTGATTTTTGTGCTCAATACCTGAAGTAGAACTTGAACCCATGACCTTCTGACTCAGAGGCAAGAGTGGTGCTCTCTCTGTCATAGCTGACATAATAGAGAGGACACTCGGAGTTACTCCCCATAAACTTCTATTTCAAAACCTTCTGTACCATAACATAATCTTTCCAACACTTCCCCCACCCTTACCTCCAACAACCTTCAGACTGGAATCTATGTTCTTTTGTGTAATTTTGAATGCGCTGATTAGAGGGATGTTTGTGGTGCAGGAATAATGTAATGATTTCTAAAGTGCCAGCGATCATAGAATTTTGTATCCAATGTGTTAAACTTAAAATCAACTCTGAAACTATCTTCTTTATACTGTCTCCTCCCTGAACTGAGTTCCACCTCTCTCCTCACCTTTGTCACTTAACTGCAGTTTGTAACTGTTACATGCCATTAAGTTGGAAGAGGCCAAGTTGAATGGAGCAACTCCTGTTCCTTTTATTATTTGAACAAATGGGTTAGAGTGAGGATAGCAGTATCATGTGATAAATAAAACAGGAAGCTATTTTATGGTAAAATATTCTGTTGGTGACAGAGCGTGGGTATACAGCTAAAGTGGGTGTGTGCTATTGCAGGGCCGGTCTGTACAATTTCTCCACTGCGAACAGAGCCACTGACCAATACCTGGGAAAGTAATCAACTGCTACAACCACCCATTCGCCCACCCTTTCATAGTCAATACAGATAGGTACCTTAACCTCTCTAAATACGGTATATTAACGACAGCCATGTGCTGTGATTCTGAATAAAGTTCTTGGTTGAAAGCAGTGGAGCACAGTAGTAGATTGCAAAGATCAGATATCTACTTTTGACTAGCTAATTGTATTAAAGCCCAAAGGTTTAGGAACGTCAGGCTGAAACCTAATTAGCCCTTATGTAACCGAGCTAGTAATATGTTCAGCCATCAGGAAAGAAGTCTGCTTGAGGTCATAGCCACTGTTTGTTTAACACACACACACTCACATGCACTCATGCTGTCAAAAAAATTGTCTGTTTTCACTAGTTGCAGAAAGGCAGGTGTTTCAAATAGTTCAGTTTTGGATCAGGATTTCCTTCCATTGCATTAGTTGAAGTTTGACTGTTGGCTGTAATTTCACATTCTGCAGTTGAGTAGTATACATTCAGGTCAAAGGCATTGGAAGGAATGTCAGAATATTCTTTCATTAACACTATCATGTGAACATATAAATGCATGAAATTTGGGCTTTTGGTGGAAGCCACTGACCACAACCCTTGATACCAGAATTAATTGTCTTAAAATGCTGTCTGACTATTTCCTCATTAGCTCCAATGGAGAACTCTTTTGCTATGTTTACCCAAGGGGCGCTTCCAGCTGGAGCTGCTGCCTTTAACAGAGCTGGAATTTGTTGCAACTGATACTCGCTGTGCTCTGGGTTAAAGGTCATGTTGGACACTGTCACTTCTTTGTATCTTTAAAACGTAGTAAACTTACACAACAGCGAAAATGTGATCTGATGTTTGGGACACCAAGTGTGAAATGTGACCTCATCTACTCTGCCCAACTACAGCTTTCTATAAATTTGTGTTCCAAGTAAAATGTTGTGTGATGCTTTCTGACGTGGTGCTATAAAGTTTAAGCTGTAGTGGTATGTGATTGTAATAGGAGAATGTGATACTGGCTTGTCCTTTGTGTCGATAACTAGTTACTGTATACATTGGCATTCCTGAGAGGTTCCAGGAGCTAATCTTTCTAGCTGTGCTCTTGTTACTGCTGATATTGCCCTATAATGAGTAAAATGCTGGTTAGCCATATCGCTGGAGCTCAGCATACTGATGTGGTTAAGTATGGTTTGTGCCTTGACTTACTTACACAGGGCATGTTCCAATTTAATCTTGTAGCCTAAGGAGGACATTCTGCAGGAGCAGAAATTGGAAGAATGGGAATGTGCTGGGCTGCTTTGGGACACCTTTGTGTGACTGGTTAGAGAGCCTAGCTGAGATTTGGGAGCAGATGACCAGTCTATCCTATAACACAGGCTGGCTGTCTGTGCCGTTAAGGTTACGGAAAAAAGAGGATAATATCTTTTCCAAATGTCTCAAAGTAAAGAAGTTGTGTTCTTGAACCTTGAACAAGTTGGATTCCTTCTGTTAGATGATACTCAATGCTCTCCAAAGGATGCAAATCCCTCACTGAGTAGACAGAAAGCAATAGATTTCTGGATACTAATGACATCAAGGGACATGGGCCTAGCGTGGAAAAGTGGCGTTGAGATAGATGATGAGACATGATCTAATTGAATGGCGGAGCAGGCTTGATAGGCCGTATGGCCTGCTCCTATGTTCCTATGAGTAGCAACATTTTTCTGCCCACTATGTGAATGTATCCATTGGTGCCTAATACAGAATGACCTGCAGACTAAGCTGCCACAGTTACACGTACATGCAGTGGCAAAGCGTTAGCATTTTTGAACAGAGCGTATAATTTGTTGTTAAATCAAATGCCAGTATTTTAAGTTTTCATTCTTATCATTGTGTCATTAAAAAAAATTCTTCTTTTGAATCATCCTGAAGTTAGCACTTGATGTTGCTCCCTGTATAAAGGATGTGAATTAAAAACCCAGCTACACTTGATTGATGAAGACATGGCACAAAGACCTATCTGCCTACATTTATACTTCAGTTTTGTCAACAGTCGTTTCTTATCTACAATTGCAGTATGATTTAAAACTGGTTATGTAGAACCAGGGAATAAGATTAGGACCACCTTGTGCTTGTATGACTATAGCTTAGATTTTGTTTTCTATCTAAAGTAATGTTCCCAGCAAGCTAAAGTAACGATATAGGGACTTTAGCATTCACAAACGGAGTATCATTTACAGCATAACTAACCATGGACTGAAACCTTCAGCCCCAGAGAGGATATTAATAGGTGACTTTGGCCACAATTCTTAAAAAAGCTTAAAAGATTATCTGTAAATAATACAGCACCATAGAGAGTAATATTCTCGTTCAACGGTAATTGGAATGGAGGTTAGAAAAAGCTACAAAATCTCCTTTTGTCTGGCATCTATCCCAAACAGAAAGGTGGCCTATTGGTCGCATAAAAATGAGGAATTTATAATTCTTACCTCTGGCACAAACTCAACTGGAAGGCATTTTACAAGTTTAAGTATTTGCCATGGTTTTTGTTTCAGAATATTATCAAAGCTGCTAGCGCTATTTTGGACCCTCAGAACAAGGAGCACTGGGAACATATCCAGCGCACAGAAGGAGGCACCGCACATCTGATGAAACACTACGAGGAATACGCGCACACCATAGCACAAAACCTGAGGAAAACCTACCTTCGACCCTTCACTATTGTAACTCCGAATCTGAGTAAGTAATAGAGACAATTTCATGTGTATTGTAATTGGGTAAGAATGATAGCCCCTTTCTGGAAAAACGGATTTTGCGGGGCGATGCTGTCATTGTCAGTGTTCACCATCATTACCCTTCTGAAACTGACCCCAACCTCAGGATGTTGGGTGCATGTAGATTAGCGCAGAAATCCTGGCATTGCAGCCTGTCACTCAGTGCTTCGGCAGAGGCTGCGCTGTGGCCCTCACTCTACCCGAGAGCTGGAAATCCTAAAATCAATGAGAACTTCAACATTTCCCACTCCCACGTCACTGTTATTAACCCTATAAAAAGTTACACCTTGTTCATCAATCAGGCATAGCTGGGGTTTTAATGGTGATGTAATAAAATTTGATGAACAACAGAACTGACCCTGTTATATTTGTAGAGTGCTGTTAAATGATTAATTAATAAATATTTTAAGCTAAATTTTTAAAATAAATTTTAAAGTGTTTTCACACAATACTTTAGCTTCTGACTTTGCCACATATGTATGTCCCAATCTTTAAATTGCTCTCTATCAAAATTTGAAAAAGTCATTTTATTTCACTGCTTATTGTTTCCTATTTGGGTGTCTGAAGACCCTTTAATGTAATTGATTGCTTAGGCAGCCTGAGATATTACTCCAGCTCTACGCTGGGAAATCCCCAGTGAAGGGTACTACAACCATTTGTAGTTCAGTGCACAGTAATAGAGGTGAAAGTCATGATCGATCTCTCAGCGAGAATTACTTTGAGGTCCGTGATGAGCACCCCTGCTTCGTCACTGACCTCAAGCTCTGGTCCAATGTTTTTATGAGTTAGTATACTTAAAATCATGGTCAGTGGATATACTGTAGTGCAGTCTATTAATATTTCAACATGTGCCAATAAGAGCCACCATGTCTCCAGCATTGTGAGTGCAAGACTGAAATGCATAATCTGTCAGACTCCATTTCAACAGCTTGGCCATTAGTGCCCCACCAGTTCCCCATCAGAGTGTTAATGGAACCGGCATGAATGCAAAATTAATATTGTTGCCTTTCACATTATAGACTTAACTAATCCTGCCTTAATGGATGGATTATTGTTTCTTTATTGATTTATTTATGGAGCCTCATTCAGCCTCAGCCACATGCATGAGCGAGCAGCATAGTCCTGTCCAGCACCAGTGTTGGTGACTCCTCCCACAGCTCCACCTACTGTACCAGCCAGTTCAGTTCAAGTGCATTGTAGATATTTAGTATTTAACACTGGCCTTAAGTGGCTGTGCAAAGTTGTGAACCAACGAAGCAAAAACTCCTCCAACAATCTTTGTGCCATTCAGGAATCTGGATGAAGTCACCTATTAATTATGTAATAGAAAATTACATTCATAAAAGTATTATATATTTTAAGTGCACAACCCACAAAGGTCAAAGCAACATTTTCCCATGTATCTGGGCTTTATGTGTGTCTTTCTTTTACCTCAAGTCATTGCAGTTGAACTCTTTGAGATGGCGAACTTTCCAGGTGCCAGCATGCCACAATTAGAGAAAATCCGTGAAAAAATTCCCAGAGATCTTGAATCCAGTGTGTTCTTTCCAGATGCTCTCCTCAAAGCTGGAGGTAACAAAGGTACATCACACCTATTTTTATTATTTCTTGCATTGATTTTATTCAAATGTGATTGTAGTTTGTGTATTCTAAGCTTCGCCATGAGTCACATTTGATCCATCATCCATGCTGAGTTAGTTGGTCTTGACTTGAATGGTTCCGAAATTCAAGTGCTTGTATGGAGGAAGAAAAAACATCAGCTGATGCTCCCAACCCTGATTGCTATCCAGCGGAACTGAAATATGTATGCCTGTTTGCATGTGCACACATGCCTGCAATTGGATGAGGACAAGATCAAATTCAACTGTGCTGCTTTCATGGTTGGATTGCCTGCCAACATCCAGGGGTGAAAGTGGGAAATGGCATGAAAAAAATATTATTCTCTTACCCATCAAAAGTCCCATATCATTGAAGTCATTTGACATGGGTTTATTTAGCTTACCGAACTTCATCAATGAAGAAAATGCTCTTAAATGTTTCAGAATTTGTGTAAATTCAGAATGTTGAAGTTTAGTTGAGTACTATTATAACAGATAATTTGTTTTGCTTTTTAATTGAACTGTTCATGGGGCAAATAAAATTGTTGCCTTTGAAGGCAAGTGTTCAGTGTAAGTATTATATCAGCTTCACAGTCGTTTAATGTCAACTGACTTCAATGTTATGGGACTTTTGCCATTAATGAAACAAAACGAAGGAGATTCTTTATATAATCCTTTCTCAGATGCATAGCTGCTTTCTTACAGTGGTGCGGTCATGTGCAATTATATTATTCTTGTGATGTACAGTGTTACCACAATTATTTAAGAGTCAGCTCATTCATATCCTTATTAAACATCCTGGCAAATAAAACCCGCAGCCACCACATACTTTGTTTAAAAAAAATACAAGTTCATACTGATTTTGTGCAGCTAAGTCATACAGAGCAGGAAATTTTAAAGTTTAGTCTCTGGTCTCTGCTGACTTAGCTGATCTCATCTAGATCAGTTGTACGGATGCTACATTTGGCCTCAGCATTTTTGGGTCAGGGCAGGGAAAATGAACTGAACTTTTTGCTTGTGGTCATTATCCAGCAATACCTACATAAGTTGCACATGTGTCAATTTTAGGGCGACAACAGGTTTATGTTCAGTGATCCCCCTAAGCTGCGTGTGTGTGCGGCCATGCAGAATTGTGAAGGTATCGCACAGGCTGCTTACAAGCTGTACCCTTTAAGATAGAGCACTCACACAACTGTGCAAAAATATTTATAAATATCACGAGTTGAAGGAAACCAACCGCACAAAGAAAATTTAGAAGGACCATTGGTCTGACTTGGCTGTGATAATCCTTATGGTCAAAAGGCTGCCAGCACTTAACTGACTGGGCTGACATGAAGAATGCCACTTGGCTGCTGACTTGGTCGCAGGCCTGAACGGATATGGCAGATAACTGTTTTAGCCACTCAATACCGGATCTGGCTGGATCTCATAAAGCACTATTGAGTCCTGATCACCTCTGCCAAATGTGCTCTTTATCCTCTCAGAATGCAAAGGTAACCTCCAGGTTCTTTTCTCGATTGCAAACCATGTTTTTAAACCCCTTTCCCCTGCCTCCTTCACTCTCACCTTCAACAAGTGGAAGGAGTTCATGGGTCAGGGGTTTTAGGAAAGCAGGGCTTCCCATCCGAAGAGTTAGCAGGGGATGCATCCTTGCCAATACTGGCTTTCCCCTCAGCCATTTAATGCTCCAGTTAGCTGGAAGTGGAAGTTCTGCCCCTCACTCGGAAGAAAGTCCCGCCTCAGAGAGCTGCCGGCCAGTCTGATTGGCTGGCAGCATCCCAGCAGTCCCAGATGCTGCAGTGAACAGGACTGGGACTACCAGCAGTCCCCAGGGTATAAGTCTCAGGAATCCAGGAGCAGGTAAGTGTGGGGGGTCTCATGGTATAGAGCGGAGGTGAGGCCCGGTGGTGGGGGCTGGGTGGTTGAGCAGAATGGGAGCTGGGTTGTTGATGGAGAGGCCATGGGGGGAGGGAGCACCCACATGGGCAGACCTCGTGGGGGTGGGGGAGGCGCCTGATGTTGAAAGGCGGCTGCTGATGGTGGTGACCCCCCACCCCCTTCATGCCAGAGGCCTGAGGCAGGGTCACTTTCCAGGCATCCCCCTTCTGTTCCTGAACTCTTCCCGCCAGCCTGAAAATTGAAGCTGGACAGGAAATGACCCTTAAGTGGTCATTAATTGGCCAGTTAAGGGCCTCAGTTGAGGCAAGGGGAGGTGGTGGCATAGTGGTATTGTCACTGGACTAGTAATCCAGAGACCCAGGGTACTGCTCTGGGGTCCGGGTTCAAATCCCACCATGGCAGATGGTGGAATTTGAATTCAGTAGAAGGCTAATGATGACCAAGCAATTGTCATAAAAACCTATCTGATTCACTAATATCCTTTAGGAAAGGAAATTTGCCACCCTTACCCAGTCTGGTCTACATGTGATTCAAGATCCACAGCAATGAAGTTTACTATTAAGTGCCCACTGAAATGCCGAGCAAGCCGCTCAGTTGTATCAGAACCGGTCCCTAACAGCATTGTGGTTGTACCTATACCACATGGACTGCAGTGGTTCACGAAGGCAGCTCACTACCAACTTCTCGAGAGCAATTAGGGATGAGTAATAAATGCTGACCTAGCCAGGGGCGCCCACATCCCATGAATATCCCACCTCCCTGTCCTTGAAAACTACCATCCCATCACTTCCCTCTCTGAAGTCCTTGAATGATCAGCTGTCTCCCAAATCCATGTCCATCCTTCCTGGAAGCCTATATTTGAATCCTAGTAGGTTTTTTCCCCATGCCGCAATACCGAAACAGCTTTTACAAAAATCACAGAAGTGATCCTATGTGACTGTGACAGCTAATCCTCTTCACCCTTTTCAACCTGCCTGTAGCCTATGGCACGATTGACCACATTATCCTCCTTCAATGCCTCACTTGTATCATCCAGCTGGGTGGGACTTCACTCACCTGATTCTATTCTTATTAATGCAGTCATAGCCAGAGCATCATCTGCAATGATCTCTCTGCCTCTCACACTGTTACCTCTGGTGCCCCTCAAAAATCTAAACTTTGCCCCTTCCTGCTCTCCATCTACATGCTGCTCCTCGGTGACATCATCTGAAAACGAAGCATCAGTTTCCAAATGTACACTGACACCACCTAGTTCTACCTCACCACCCTCTCTCTCAACCCCTCCAATGTCTCTAATTTAACTGACTGCCTATCTGATACTTGTACTGGTTGAGTAGAAATTTCCTCCAACTAGGAAGACACAAGCCATTGTCTTCATTGTCCCCACCACAAACTCCATTCCTTGATACTGACTCTGTCCCTATCCCTGGCAGCTGTCAGAGGGCGAACCACTGTTTGCAGCCTTAGCATTGCATTTTCCACTGAGATGAGCTTCCAAGCACATACTTGCACCATCACTAAGACTGCCGATTTCCACCTCCATAGCATTACCCAACTCCAGCCCATCTCAGCTCTTTGCTGCTGAAGCCAAGATATCTTCTATGTCTTTGTTAGCTATGGACTCGACTATGCAAGTGCTCCTCTGGCCTCCATAAACTTAATATCATCCTAAACTCTGCTGCCCATATTTGCACCTTGCCTTATTCGCCCATCACCACTGTGCTTGCTGACCCACACTGGCTCCCAATTAAGCAACACCGTAATTTTAAAGTTCTCATCCTTGTGTTCAAATCCCTCTATGGCTTCATCCTTCCCCCTCTGTGTGATCTCATCCAGCCCCACAATCCTCTGAGGTATCCGCATTCATCCAATTCTGGCTTCTTGTGCATGTCTGATTTTAATCACTCCTCTATGGTCAACTATGCTTCAGTTACCGAGGCCCTAAGCTCCAAAATTCCTTCCCTAAATCTCTGGCCCTTTCCTCCTTTAAGAAGTTCCTTAAAACCTATCTTCTTTTGTCCTAGTATCTCCTTATGTGGTTCAGAGGCAAATTTTGTTTAATAATGCTCCTGTGAAATGCTTCTACACCAAGGGTGCCATATGCATATATGTTGCTTTGTTGATGGAACCAGAGTCCACAATTGTCAAAACTCTGGAAAGGGGCAGGGAGAAAATTGGAAGAAAAATAAGAGTTTGAGAAAGGCCTGCAATGTTGGTGGATCTAATATCAGACATCCTTGGAGAATTTTTATAGCAGGACAAGTGCCACACATTATTGGGAACTGTTTGTTAAACCAAAATGCCCAGAATTCCACATTTGACTGAGATTCTACTTGAAAGCATTGAAAAGATAGTCTTGATTATTTGCTGTCGTACAATATCTCCTAATAAATCTTCAGGACAGGGCAACCATCTTGATCACAATACCAGTGGGAAGTCGGAAGGTACATTTTCAAAAAGGAAGAAGAGAAATGCAGATGGATCCCAGCAGTATGCAGTTGCCGTGGTAATCATTTACAGATCACTGGGATTGCTTTTGCCTGAACGATATGATCCTGATCGAAGAAGTATGAGGTGAGATTTTGCACCTGTTTATTGCACACTCAAATTTCTGAGTTTTCCAGCTTTGAGTTTCTAAAATAAATTGAAAACCATTGTCTTTCCATCACATCCAAACTTGACTAATCACTGGCCAGCATGCCCAATTTCCAGATACCTGTCTCAATTCTGAAACTGAAAGAGCAACTTTCATGAGTCCCTGGTGACTGTAATTTGTATCAAATCTTAGGACCAGGTACAGTGAGTTTTAAAATCTAATCCTGTTCAGGAATTTACAGTCACAATAGGTATAACTTTCACCCATTCACAAAGAAAGATTGTGTCTGCAAAATCCATAGTTTCTGAACAGGATAATATTGGATTCCAGTAGATTTATCTGGGCTATAACTTTCTAACTAAAGATAAATCATCGCTTGGATCATTTCAGAACAAAAACATTAACTACTGGTTTATATAACAAAATGCCAAAATCAGAATTAACTTCCTCAGAAGTTTGGAAAAAAGTGATAGCTGTCAACGTCTATCTGTGTTACACAGCAGCTCTGAGCTGGGGAGCAGAGCTTACCTTTGGCCCTAATTTTTATGAGAAGTGATGCAAGCTGGAGACCAATCACAGCAATTTGTGTTTTTACTTTGAGATACTTTGAAGATGTATATTTAAGGACATTGAAATTTTAAGTGTTGCTGCAGGTCTTGCCATGCCTGAATTCTTATGGATGGCTTTATTTATATGGATGCCTTTTTCAAATGCTGTTTTTCTTCAGAGTACCTACTCGGCCAGTCATAAATACACCCATCATAAGTACTACAGTTTACACTGAGGACCATCCTTTACCACAACAGTTGGAGAGCCCAGTAACTCTAAAGTATCGTTTGTTTATAACGGAGGAAAGGACCAAGCCCCTCTGTGTATTTTGGAACCACACTCTTGCGTAAGTGAGACTAAAAAGCTTTTGATTTCTACCTTCTCTTTGAGGCTGTTAAACTGATGAGATGAGAATAATATAAATTGCTTGTTTATATACAAAGGGTCCAGTGTGCATCCTAATGATTTTCTGTTAAGTACTGGATTTGGCTGTACATTTAATTTACATCGACCCTTCACCATAGATCCTTCATTAGATCCATCATTGCATCTTATATAAAGCTCATTTTATAATTCGTTCTGAATTAGAGAACTGTTTAAAACATCTCCCTTGATATATATTACTGTAATTCTGCTTGTATTGATCCCAAATTGGTGCTATGGTGATGCTCCACTTTACTTTTACATTTAATCTTATTTCCAAAAGCACTCACAGGCTGTGAAAATCTGCAAGCCCTTTTGGTGCACCCTCATCACAGTTTTGACACTCAGTTGCCAAATGCAATGCCAAAGAACAACAAGACTATAATCCTATGAATAACATCTCCATGTACAATATTTAATTCAAAAGTAATATGAGCACATTTCAGGAGCTAATGGAGAAAATGGGAAAGGAATAAAACCCATTCAGAATACATGTCCATCAGTTAGACACGCTCATTATTTAACAGAGGCACAAATATTAGAAGATTACATAACTTGGCTGGTGGTTCTTGGTTCTTTTGTAATCCCTTTATCTGTTTCCTTTGATAGGATTGGAGGCACAGGAGGGTGGTCTTCCAAAGGGTGTGAACTTGTCCTTCGGAATGAGTCCCATATCAACTGCCAGTGCAATCACATGACTAGTTTTGCCGTGCTCATGGATATCTCCAAGCGGGAGGCAAGTTAGATCTGATCACATGACTAGATGAAACTGTTTCCATTGTGCTTAAGACAGTACAGTGCACATTTTCCAGTTTATTAAACACATTTTCCACTTATTGAACACAGGCAGAGACATGTCTTGCTTTTTGTCTCATTTGCCAATGTTAAGATCAGTTTGCAGGAATTGAGCAAACTTAAAAAGCATAGCCTGCAGCAGTGCTGTGTCTTTTTGAACTAATAATATTTTATTACAGTATTATTGGTACACAAGCCTCAACAAAGCTCCAGCATTTAGTAGAAAATGAAAAGGCGTGGTTATGTAAAGATGTCTGTAACTGGTATTAATCCTGAATATGTCCTCAAAACTGAGTTATTTAATAGATTCAGGAATGCTGTGGAATTGATTTTAGTTTGTCCTATTTAGTTCATTTCAGTTTCTGCTCAGTAGCCTTTGAAATGAAAGGAATGTCTGTGAGATAGAATTTACTGGTGACAAAGAATGACGAATGGAGATCCATTGTTCCCACATTCACAATTTGGGGTGGGTGGGGGTGGAATGTTATAACAACATAGCAACATCTGGGTTACTGAGCTGTGCTTGGGAATGCTATCAGCAATTGCTTTTAATAGTTGCTGTATGCTCTCCATTTACAGATTGCTCTGTATGGCCCTTGTACTACCCTGTATTTGCTCCAGCATAGCAGCTACTTTCCTTCCCAAGGCCCAGAAAGCCTAAGGATTTATGAATGTGTTGTCTCTGTCCCTGTTGGCCGTGACCGTAAGAATACCTATGGTATACCAGCACAAGTTCAAATCTTAGCTCTATCAATAATCTTATGAACCAAATCAAAAGGCAAAAGCCAGCAGCTTGAAACCATGCTGCAGTCATATTAATGTTGTAACCAGCAATGGGCTTAATGTAGTAGAATGATAAAACACTACAGATGTTCTGATGCAACGAAAAGGAGACGATTGAAAATTTTTCCTGGACGCATTAATGTCAGTTTAAAATTTCCCTGCCTATAAAGCCCTGAGGTTATGAGAGGCATTATACAATTTCTTTCTATCTTATGAAGATATTTTAAAGGAGATAATTTTGTGTTTACTGGCTAGAACTTCTTTAAAAGCTGAACATAGAAAAGATTATTTTACAGTAAGGCAATACTGGAAGGAAGTCCCCAGTGCAGAGAACATGTACATGTGTTTTTGATGGGTGGGATACTAATGAAAGCAGTATTGTATAGAGTGTACAACAACGAAACATCAAGGCACTAAAACTAGCAAGTGATCACCTGTTTCAAAGCATAGGATAGGCCCTGATTTTAAATTCAGGCCTGTTTTTCGTGGGAGAGCAGCAGCAAGTTATGGAAACTTACTCTCTGGTCTGAAAATGAATCCCAAGGCCTCATTTAAAGAGTGCCAGTTGACTTCCCGAGATGAGTTATTATCACAGTGATGGAAAATTGCATGACCAGAGGCCGCCCGCCGACATTAAATTGATAGGATTGGCTGTCTGGCAGATATCCTGCAATTGTGGGGTGGGGGAAGGGAGGCATTGGAGGTTTCACCTTTTCTTTTGGAGACTGGAAGGACATCTCCTACTCCTTCTCCTGGCTATACAAGGAAAAAGGACAGGACTTCTTACATTTATATAGTTACTTTCAAGAGCACTTGGAATATCCCAAACCACTTTAAAGGCAAATATATACTTTTGAATTGTAGTAACTGTTGTAATGTAGGGCAAGTAGAAAAGAGAAATTTAAAAATGAACCTTTTTCTGCTTTTGTGCTGTATTGGCCTGGCAGGAAACTCAATGCTGCTCACCTGGTAAATATTGCAGTTGGGACCCAATGACATCAATAAGACCCAACATGAATATGTTAAAAAGGGTTTGACCGGCTTTGTGCGATGTCCTTCCCAACTGCTCTAGGGAACAGGTTATAATTGCCACAGGTCAGTTTCTGGCAGCTTGAGGACAGTTAAATGAATGGGCAGACTTTAACTTCCCACTCACCTGGCTTCCACAGGAGGGAATGGTTAAAGTAGCCCAAAATGGTTTCCAGTTTGCCCTGGTGTGAGTTCTCCAGATGATGCCCAGACAAGGACTTCAGCAAGCCTCACAGCAGATTGATGCATGTAAAAAGCTTAGCCATAATTATAGTTCTTGATAAAATGTCACTGTAAATTAATTGTGCAGAAAAAGAAGTGTTGCAAAGTAACTCTGCTGTTTTAATTGTAACTATCATTTTTAAAATAAATTAACCTATTGGTGATTTTCCTGATAGTTTAGTGTTTGTTAAGTGACTAGCAGAGCTATAAATGTTCTCTGGTACATTGATTTTATTATTTTGAAGCATTGTTGTTTGTTGGAGTACTGTCTTTCCTTGTCAACTGAATTATTCTTGGATCAGCAATCACTGTCTAGTGTCCTCTAGTGTAGAAGACATTTTACTATTAGGATACTCACAATATGTACTGAAATTCTGCTCCAGAGTACACAAATACTTCAGCAAAAGTACCACCGACTGTAAAATAAACTTGAAGGGGTCACAAACAACAAAAGCCAAAGATTAGATATAACCATCAAAAATGATCTTTTGGTGTATCGTTAAAATAGTTTGTTGCTGTAAATTTATCTCATTAAACATAAAACAACTTCAAACATTACAGCAATTTCCACAACATATAGAAAATATTTCTAGCTTGCCTTTACACTTTTGTATTAAACACACAACATGATCACTACACTCTGTAATGGTCAATTTGTAAGTAAAGAATCCCAATACAAACGGTAATTTTTCTTATCTGGGATAAATACCTCTGGACCAAGGGCACATCAGCTAATAATTGTGGAATCTGTTGAACTTCTATTTTCATTTTCACGCTAACATCTATTTATTAGCTTGCAGGTGGATCGCTCTGGGTCATAGATTTCTCAAAGCCTGTTATTAATTTTGGATTCTGAAGGTCTGACATAAGGTGTGTTACAGTTAGTGTTCAGAAGTTAGCTTCACCAGCTTTCTCCAGCGTTGTGTGTCTTAGCCTAGCAAGGTGTTGTATCTAGTAACCCAGTTGAAACTTCATGAAAATTGCTCCCAGCAAAATTGGGCACCCTTCAGTTTGTCATAGGCAGTACTAAGTAGTGCCCAAACCTATGACTTTCCATGTGTATGAACTTTGATCTTCCTATTATCAATTCTCTTCCAGCATGGTGAGGTCCTCCCGCTGAAGATCGTCACGTATACCACTGTCTCAATATCCTTGTTTGCTTTGTTTGTGACATTCCTCTTCCTCATGCTGGTCAGAACCCTGCGCTCAAACCTCCATAACATCCATAAAAATCTGGTGGCAGCTCTCTTCTTCTCAGAACTCGTCTTCCTCATTGGAATTAATCAGACAGACAATCCAGTAAGTGCCTATTTTTATAGTGATTTAATATCTCAAAACTATTAAACCTCAGTGTAATCAGTATGGTAGACTGTGAATTTTCAGTGGAATATAATGTTTAATTTGATTCCAATTCTGTTTACCTATTGTTTTTCCAAATCTCAGTAATTTTCTCAGGAAACTGATTTCAGAGCAGGGTGATGAGATGAAATTTTATTCTGTGTAACAGATGCATGGGTACTATGTGAAATGAGAATGGGGAGGCTTAATCCATTTAGTAATGAGAAAAAACAATTTTTCAGTGCCTCGTGGTTAATTAGTTGTGGAAGGTTGTCACATCTGTGATGAAAATTGCCACAGTGAGATAGAAGTAGAATTTGTTCCTGTTTTCTCTTTTTGATTATGGCTGGCAATTTTCTTCACTATCTGTTCAGACTACCATCCTAATTGATAATAGCAACGCAGCCGATATTCTACAGTGTTATAATTCAAGCCCCAGTAGTCATCATAAGACTTTGAAAAACTATAAATAGTATGGAGTCTCTTGAGGTGTGCAGCAGTGTGACATAAAACAATCATTTACGGTAACGCTGAACTTTATTGAATGGTTTAGTGTTTAGAATCCCAACAGCGCATACATTACGCAAGAGCTCTTCATGTCACTTCTCGATGGAATTGTTGTGTGCCGTTTTGCAGTTTTGCAGCTCTTTTGCCTGTTAGTGTTTGTACAGTATTTCAATCCTTTTTCTGTCTGGGTGAGATGGTATTTGCATCTCATTTGCATGGGACTCTGCTTTCGATATAGAAAAAATTTTTGCACTCACCTGATTTGCACATTTAATAAACATTTTCTACTGTTGGACAGTTTCAGGCATCATGAATTTTTCAGACCCTTTCAATTAATTTTATGCAAAGAACCATGTTTTCTCCCCAGCTCAAAACTTCATGTGTCTCATAAGCACCAGCAACTGGGCTTTAGCAAAACGGGGCCCTAAATGTTTCTAAATCAACCAAGCATTTCCACTAACAAAGGAAAAGCTCATTTCATTTTAAACAAGTTCTGAAATGAGTCCATCCACCTTAATACTTGTGGTCATTCCAGAGAAAACTCATTAGCAACATCTAGTGAAAACATACATTATTGCAGGCAAAGCACACATTAAAATGCCCCTTAACACATGAGTAGATAAAGATCTGAGAACTTCGGAAAGCTCATCGCTACTGCTTTGTGTCCAGCAGCTGATTGGCTGGCTGCCCTTTGGAAGTTTGACCTTGTCTTGATGGTGTTATTCGGTGTATCAGGCTGAAAATGAGCCCAAACAAACAAAAACAAAAAATTTGCTAACAGAGACAGCAGTGATTTAGATTCCGCAAGTGGATAATGAATAGGATTATTGCTAGCTGTACACTTATCAGATTTTAGGGCCCTGATATTTGTGGAGAGGTAGGAAGGTCCAGAGGAGGGCACTGGAAATGCCCAGCAAGGGCAGGAACGCATTCCTTGTTTTTAAAATTTTGAATATATAGATGTAGGTGTGTTTCACATAAGAGTAAGGAGCAAAAGTCTTGGGATATTGATCTTGTGCTGGAAATCATTGTGAAATGGATGGTGGTTGTACAATGTGTCCCTGAAGACGAAGGCCCAAAGCTTTCTACAAATTGAGCTTGGAGCTTAATCTACATAATGCTGGTGTGCTGCAGACACCAGTCGGGTATCCTGATGCAGGTCATGGGTTGGTGCCAGCGATAACATAATTTGTATGGAGCAACTGATAAACTACATTCAGTGTATGGAGGCATGCATTTGGATAATTCTAAGATAGTTTCTTAACACAGGTCTGTCAGCTTTGGGGGAAATAATTATGTTACCCGGTCTTATGGCACTCTATCGCAATTTATGATAGGTGGTTTGCACTGTTCAGTGTCTGTGCAAGTAAACCATGAATAATAGAATAATTTGTAAATGTTTGGGATTCATCCAAGCCCTTGTTAGTCTTTGATAAGGAATGGTAAACATTAATAAGTGGACTATCAAATACTGTAAATGTTTAAAATTCAATTTGCTATTAAAATATCCACAAATCCTGAACTTGTCTTCAGAAAAAATTCACTGCAGGTTTTAAACTTCAAAAAATTGGTAATTACAAACATCAAGATTCTTTAAAGCTTTTTTGCTTAAGTGACTGGTTATTCCTATATGATTTGTAATAGAAGGCTACTGTTTTGAACCGTAGACACTGGCATAGTCAGAACAAAAGTTTACCTGGAGAGAAAGGACAGTGAATGTTCACACTGGACATCATGCTCTGTTGATAAATGCTGTAGAAAGTCATACCTGTGTTACTTTAGTACCTTTACATAGTGGGTGCTGACAAAAGAATGCAATATCACAAACTTATTTCATAGAAAAGGAGTGCACTTTGGATAAAAAATTGTGCAACAATGCTTGTGTCTTATAGAATATTTCTTATAGAATGTATATAATGCCAAATGTGATGAAGCAGAGCTTTAACATAAGAAATAATTCCAAAGAGGAAGTGCAGCGAAGTTTTATCAGACTGATTCCTGGGATGGTGGGACTGACATATGAGGAGACATTGAGTTGGTTAGGATTATATTTGCTGGATTTCAGAAGAATGAGTGGGGGGATCTCATAGAAACCTATAAAATTCTAATAGGACTAGACGGGGTAGATGCAGGAAGGAAGTTCCCGATGGTGGGGGAGTCCAGAACCAGGGGTCACAGTCTGAGGATACAGGGTAGACCATTTAGGACTGAGATGAGGAGAAATTTTTTCACCTAGAGAGTGGTGAGCCTGTGGAATTCACCACCACAGAAAGTAGTTGAGGCCAAAATATTGTATGTTTTCAAGAAGAAGTTAGATATAGCTCTTGGGGCGAAAGGGATCAAAGGATATGGGGAGAAAGTGGGAGCAAGCTATTGAGTTGGATGATCGGCCATGATCATAATAAATGGCAGAGCAGACTCGAAGGGCCTAATGGCCTACTCCTGATCCTTGTTTCTATGTTAATTTACATAGTAACTTACCATAACTCACAAATGTCTCAAAGTTTCACTTTTTTTTACTTAAGTGGCAGATGAGTATAAAATCTCATGAGAAAGCAGAACCCTCCAATGCTGTAACATTCTCTCCAACGCTGGGCTGACAGTGTAGATTATGCTTAAATACTCAGGCCAAGTGTTACTGCTAGGCCAAGCAAAAGTTGTAGAGCAGGTAAAAAGAAAATGTTTGGATGGTTCAGCACTGACTAAGTCTCTTCTCTTGCAGTTTGTCTGCAGTGTGATAGCCCTCCTACTGCATTATTTCTACCTATGCACCTTTGCCTGGACATTTGTGGAGGGCCTACACATTTACCGCATGCTGACTGACATGAGGAATGTCAACCATGGACACATGAGGTTCTACTACACCATTGGATGGGGAATTCCTGCTATTATAACAGGTAACCTTACTCCTGATTGTTGATGGAAAAACCTCCTGAGCTGCCAGCTGTGTGGTTCAGGTAGCAAGTAAACTAGAAGTATTTTTGACTGTTTGGCATCCTACACAGTGAGGTAGACTTTGGCTTTGTGCAGTGATGTATGATGGGTGCAACTGAATTGACATCAGTGGAAATAAAAGTTAGCAGAGTTGTAAAGCAGGCTGTTGATTCGCTCTCAACCAATATCGGACAAAGTCAAAATCTACTTCCTGGAGTTTGAGAGGTGAGGGTTAAGTTTCAGGTGGATTCTAACAACACATGATTGATTTGAAATATTAACTCCATCTTGCTTTTCCCACAGATTCTGGCTGGTCTGCTGAGCGCTTACTGCACTTTATTGTTTTGACTTCAGATTTCCAGCATCAGCAGCATTTTACTTTTTGAGAGGAGTGGTGCTGTCTTCCAGTTTAGTATGCAAGGGAACATTTTATACATGGATAGGAATTAAAAGAAGGAATTATTTTGTCCTATTTTAAGGTTTGGCTATGGGGTTGGATCCACAAGGTTATGGAAACCCTGACTTCTGCTGGCTGTCTGTGCACGACACCCTGATCTGGAGCTTCGCTGGCCCTATCTGTGTCGTAGTCATTGTAAGTAATCTCTGTCACCTTTCAATACCAGCGCTGAGGAGCTAAAACTGGGCAGTGTTCACAAGCACTTCTCATTTAGTTATACAGCATTTTAAACTAAGCATTTATCTTTGTAAGATTTAGGAGTATAAGTTCATGTTTTTACAATTACAAATTTTAGCAAAACTTTTGCAGACATTATCCTCATGCTGACTTTTGCTACTATTGTGGAAAAATCTCAGCTTCCTGGATTTAGCTCTGGTTTGTTTGTCTTCTAAGCAACTGTATTTTTCTCAAAATTTGTGGGAACTAATTTACCTTAAATTTCTTTTACCTCAGATAAATATTGTCATCTTCATACTAGCGGCCAAAGCATCCTGTGGACCTAGGCACAGGTCTTTTGAAAAGACTGGTATCATGTGAGTTTTGCATCCACATTTTTATGTTTTATTATTAACAGTGAGTATCATCGAGGCAATACATAGAACCTTTACAATATTTTCAGAAGTAAAAACAGAAAGAGGCCATTTGTCAGACGATTTTGAGTTTTGTGAGCATTCCTGAAAACAGTATTATTTGTGGTGGATGGACAGTGCAGAACTGTCCATATTTTGGCACAAATTGGTTTCAGGGTGACAATTACAATCATTAAGGATGACTGGCTGAGAAATGCAGCTATTCAAATTGGTGAAATGTTGATAGGGCAGGGCAAGGATTGGATCAGGATGTAATCTCCATGACCTGGGAGCCAAGCTCGATATTGACACTGAGTTGTTTTTTTTTGAGGTGAAGAAAGTCTATGCTGGGAAATGGCTTGGTTCTGCCACTCAGTGTCAGTATCTGAGTTTTGTGCATCCTTCTGCTTTTTAAGAGAACACAGGCTGGGACAGGCCAAATGACTAACAACTGTTTCATAGAGAATTAACTTCCACATTATCAGTGAGACTTAAACCTTAGCCCAGATCACATTGGTGCAAGGGTGCTATCCTGATGCACATCCAAACCCAGAGAGTTTCTTTACTTGGTAATCAATGATCAACTGGATGCACAGAGGAGGGGGTGGTAGGAGAAGAGAGACAGTATTCTCCCTTCTGATAAATTGATCAAAGTTCAATGTAAGTACAAAATTAAATCAGTGAAAACTATACCACATAAGGATCAAAGCAGCAGGTGGGTTAAGCAAGATTAGCAAAGAATTCCTGAAGACACTCTCAGTTGGTTGCCTGAGGCTGAATTTACTATCCGTGGTGGAGGAAGTTTTACTCTGCTTTATTCCTGAGTCAGGTCAGGGCCTACCTCTAGACTTTACAAAACTTTAGCTCCCTACTAATGTTACCATTGGAGTGTAAATGCAGTCTGAAAATGCCAAGCAAAACAGGATTCCTCTACAGAGTGATTTCTTGTGGAGCTTTCTACAAAGTGGAGATATAACACAGTGGTCGGAAGAGCCCAGTGGTGAAGAGGTAGACACGATGTAAGAGTTAGAGCTTGGATGTGAGAAAACAATCCAGGAATTAGCTGAATTAGTTGGACAATCAGGGATATGTGTAGGTTCATTTGACAAGTTTAAGGTCACATCATTCAGGTTAGCAAAGGGCTCAACATTACTTTAGCCTTAATCAGTAGAAGAAAATAGAGGCAGTGCTAATGATGAGCACTGAAACCTCTGAGTCGATTTTTTTTAAAAATTCATCCATGGGATGTGGGCTTCGCTGGCTGGGCCAGCATTTATTGCCCATCCCAAGTTGCCCTTGAGGATGTGGTGATGAGCTGCCTTCTTGAACCACTGCAGTCCATGTGGCGTAGGTACACCCACAGTGGTGTTAGGAAGGGAGTTCCAGGATTTTGACCCAGCCACAGTAAAGGAACGGCGGCGATATGTATGGACTTGATTCAGAAAATTCACAAACAAAGGTAGTAAATTTTCAACAGAACAATAGAAATACTTTAGGGTGAAAACTTAGCACTACAGATAACATAGCTCTCTAAAGGAAATGGATGAAACAGCTGTGGCTGTTATAAGAAATCCTACAATGAGAAAGATATTTTAAATTCTGTTTTGCAATGTTCTAGTAATAAAAGCAACAGAACAATCTTCAAATGAAACAAGATGAGTCAGACAAGTTTCTGGTGCTTACCTTGCGCTGTATCATTGAGCACTGAGTGTGATTCGTATGTTTTCTTTTAGATCTGGCCTGAGGACTGCCTTCCTTATGCTGCTTCTCATCAGTGCTACTTGGTTGTTGGGGTTGATGGCAGTGAATAATGACACTATGACCTTCCATTATCTATTTGCCATTTTCAGCTGTTTCCAGGTAAGATTAAAACTGCCAGTGTGACAGGGCATTATTGCGTCACTTTGCTAAAGAGTGGATATGCTACATGTATGAGTTTCTTTCATATAATTCGTAACCAATTAGACTACTTGCACAGCAAATTTGGTCATCTATCAAAAATGCCCGTAGCTTGAATTATGTGTTTGTATATAATTGAATGTCATTTTGCCAGTACCCATGCTACTGTGCTTCACCGACTATCCTTCAGTGCCAAAGATATTGTTAGCACTTGCAGAGTGCAAATTTAAACAAGTATTTGCTGCTGCAATGAGGAACTCCCTATGATCCAAATAAATAGCCAACCACTCCTCCAATGTTTGAAATACAAGAATCTGACTTGTTTTGCTCAACCTATTATACAACCTTGGAGCTCCTGGGCTGAAGTGAATTTAAACCTTTGCAACATTCCTTTTTATTCTCTTACTGACACATTGTTAGTCATCACACAGAAGACCATTTACATTGGAATGCATTGTTCAATCTAATGTTTGACTAAAAATCAAATTTGATGTGGTGTTTCAGCAAGACATTTGAAACAAAAATGGCTTGAAAGTGGTTACTGAATAAATTGTTGTTTATGTAAACCAAGCCTGGTTTATTAGCTCATTGTGATTATGCCTGTTAACAACTTTTAAACCTTTTATTCAAACATGCAAACATTAATCACCAAATCACAGAATTTTTACAGCATAGAAGGAGGCCATTCGGCCCATCATGTCTGCACCAGCTCTCCAAATGAGCAATTTACCTAGTGCCACTCTCCCGCCTTCTCCCCATAACCTTGCACATTCTTCCTTTTCAGTTAACAGTCTAATTCCCTTTTACATGCCTCAATTGAACCTACCTCCACCACACTCTCAAGCAGTGCATTCCAGACCTTAACCACTGCATGAAAATGTTTTCCCTCCTGTCACTTTTTGCTTCTTTTGCCAATTACTTTAAATCAGTGCCCTCTCATTCTTGATCCTTTCAGGACAGGCCTCTCATGGTTTTGAATACCTCTATCAAATCTCCTCTCAACCTTCTCTTCTCCATGGATGAACAGTCCCAACTTCTGCAATCTATCTTCTTTACTTAATTTTCTTAGCTGTGGAACCATTCTCGTGAATCTTTTCTGCATTCTCTCCAATGCCTTCACATCCTTCCTAAAGTGCAGGGCCCAGAACTGCACTCAATATTTATTTTAGGTTTAAATTTGATAGTTGATAAGGGACTAGTCATAATTGTCATTTTTCACACGGAGTATGAAAATTACTTGGAAAGGCTGATTTTATATATATTATATATGTGTGTGTGTGTGTGTGTATTATCTTATATATGTGTGTGTGTGTGTGTGTATTATCTTATATATGTGTGTATGTTATCTTATATATATTTGTCTGTGATATCAGGTTAGTCTTGGTGTCCTGTGATGCTGAAACAATGATTTGACAGATTGCATGGCCCAGGAACAATAGAAGGCTTGCTTAAATGTTATAGTACATGTACTATTCTTTATTTATACAAAGGCAAGCTAATAACTTTCTTAACTTTGAAAAGTATTAATGTAATTAATAAATAAGTATTAGTTTTCCAGGTATTTCTATTGTGTCCCAAAGTTTAACTGATATTTTATGTCCATTTCAAAACCGAAAATACCTTGCCATTTAACATAGCAACGGATGAAAATAATTATATGAAAAAATGATATCACATAGCATCAATATAGCAATGTATGTGTATATGTTATACTTTATCACCATCCAGGGCTGATCAGGAATCTTTTTGATTTATGGGTGAGCACTACGCCATAATGTGAACCAGTTAGCAGATTGACCTTGGTTTGGCAAGAAATCTTTGTGTCATACTTGTCATTGTAAATGAATTACTTTGTGGTTTCAGGGACTCTTCATTTTCTTCTGCCACTGTATCTTCAACAAGGAAGTTCGAAAAGGTCTGAAGAACATATTCACTGGAAAGAAACAACATCCAGATGACACGGTACTGACCAGAACCACAGTTTTATCAGTAAGTTGCTGGGTTGACAGAAAAGGGATATTGGTTCACACTTTCCAGTCTGAAACACTGAAGATGTATAATCCTTCACAAAGCAAACATCTCTCACCAGAAATAGCAAAGGTACATAGGGAGCTAAACTGGTCAGCCCCTGAAAACAGATGTGGGGGTGGTGAAATGCTGTGAACCAGCCCCTGTTATTTGAATTTAACATGATTTCTGGATGGGGCCAGTGCTAACCACACTTCATTGGCTGCACCCTGAGCATGGGAGAGAGAGAGGGTTCCAAGATTTTCTGCGCTGTACTAGAGGGCTTGGTGGAAGAGCTGGAAAGGAGGGAGAGATATTCTATATCCATATGGGGCCAGGAGGTCCATACACAGTCAGTAAGTGGGAGTAGATAGCCATGGAGGTCAATGCCAGGAATCTAGCCCCAAAGACCTCGATGCAAATGCTCAAGAAGTTTAATGACCTCACACAAATGATAAGGTCAGTGAATGCATCTTCAAATACCAAATCCTACTAATTGCACCACTGCTCAATTTGCAGTACCCTCATCGCTCACCTACCAAAAATCTCTATCAACCAGACCTTATAACCTACATTCATATACTCCACTCTCATACATTTGGCATTGCTGCAAGCTTCTCATTCACATCTAACAGCTTAAACACCCTGCATTTATGATCATTTATGATGGTTCAGCAAGCAAGCAGTTCAGTTCACCACCACCACCTTCTCAAGGGCAGTTAGGGATGGGGACAGCTACAAGATCCAAACAAATTGCACAACACTCACTGACACATTTCCCTTTCTCTTGCTGAACAAGCTATTGCATAACCGGAGGCAGCAAAAACGAACCTGTGGGGGGACAGGTGCACTTACAAGCCCAAACCTCCATGGAGGAGATGGTGCCAACCATTATTGGAACAGCCATTGCTGAAGCCATGGCCAGCGGTGAAGCTGAAAGCATTGTAGATGATGGTATCTTCATATCCTAATCCTCCTCTTCACATCCTTCTTCCCCCTTATCCCACAATCTCTTCTGATTTATAAACTGCAGACATTGTAAATATGTGCTTCTTACTTTACCCCCACTCCCCTCACCACTACATTACCCTTGTACTTCTTATCTTTTTACCCTTCAGACATCTGAGAACTGCAATGGAAAACCAAGGAATGAGTGATGGTGCAATCACATCACTGTTACTTGATTTTACACACATAGTCACCTCCTCAGATACTGATATCTTGGGGAATAGATTAGAGGCAGAACCTGCATGTGATAAAATACTGGGCATGAGTGAACTGCATCCAGGGGAGGGGCCAAGAATAGCAAAGGCACTCAGAATGCAGACACCAAGTGAATGGATATTTAGTTTAATCATATATAGATACGGCATAATTTTTTAGTAAATTTTGTTTATTTTGTGGTTGCTTTTATTTTTGCAATGTGACCAAGTGAACAATATTACTCAGTGATAGAGGGAAAGTAAAGAATGTGGGACTGTTGGTTATTGGGAAATTGGGATTGCGGTTACTGGTTGCACACTCAGATTAGTTCTTCATGGACAACCTGAGCAGAAAGGGACTGTCTAAGTTAGTGCTTTCCTTCCTCTTCCTCTTCATCATCCTTCTCCTTCCTGCTTCTCGTCCTCTTACTCCACCACCACCACCACCTCCTCCTACCTGATAGCTAGTGGAAAGGGCTGCCTGCTCATGATGGTGATGTCATGCAGCATGCAGCAGACCAGCACAAATCTTGAGACCCACTCATACAAGTACTGCCAGGCTGCTCCAGAACCATGGGCAGAATTTTGCCGTCGGCGAGCAGGGGGCAGGGCCCACTCCCTGATGCGTAAAATGACATGCAGTGGCATTGGGTGGAACCCCCAACGTCATCCCAGCCCATTTAAATTTTCAGGAAGGCGGGCCCGCCGACCTGTCAATGGCTAATTGAGGCCATTGACAGGGCCAATTATGCGATTAAAGGACCTGCTCGTCCAACCATAAGATTGGCGGGCAGGCCAGGAGCCCTGGGGGCAAATAGATAAAACATGAAACCTCATCCACCGGCGGGATGAGGTTTCATGCAGGGTTTTAAAAAGTTTAATAAAGTTATAGTGTAAATTATGAACATGTCCCATCTCATGTGACAGCTCCCCGCCCACCGGAGATTGGGTTGGGCCCACCCATGCGACAGACAGAAAATTCTGCCCCAAGTTTCAGCATGTCAGTGGTTTGCTCTGTCACATTTCATGTGGCAACATGGTTTGAAAACCGGAGTCATGAGTTATGTCATCAGTGGATAGCTATTTTTGCTCAGTAGCCTCCTTTTGGTTTGCCGTGGTGGCTGAAGTGTAGCTGGCGTGGCAGACTGCCTCCAAATAAAGGCATCATGACTGCTGCCAGAATACTGGGCATTGACCTGCATGAAGTGGAATTCCTTTTGGTTCCAGGATAGTGGCAGAGTTGACATAGGGCCCCTCACAATGTGATGTGTGTGTGTGTGCAGTTAATGGAAGGCTGGCAGTTCCAGCAAACCCTTGTACTTGCTCTGCCTGCTTGTTTCTGGGGAGAGAGAATGAAATCTAGTTATCTCTTTTTAAATAGAGAGCATCTGTGACCTCTTTTATGCAATAGTAGATGGCAAACTGAGATGTTGCAAATATCTCCATCTCTAGCTTGGCAGGCAGAGCAAGTACAAGGGTTTGCTAGAACTGCCAGCCTTCCATTAACTGCACACACACACACATCACATTGTGAGGGGCCCTATGTCAACTCTGCCACTATCCTGGAACCAGAAGGAATTCCACTTCATGCAGGTCAATGCCCAGTATTCTGGCAGCAGTCATGATGCCTTTATTTGGAGGCAGTCTGCCACGCCAGCTACACTTCAGCCACCACGGCAAACCAAAAGGTGGCTACTCAGCAAAATGGCTATCCACTGATGACATAACTTGTGACTCCGGTTTTCAAACCATGTTGCCACATGAAATGTGACAGAGCAAACCACTGACATGCTGAAACTTGGGGCAGAATTTTCTGTCTGTCGCATGGGCAGGCCCAACCCAATCTCCGGTGGGCGGGGAGCCGATCCCCGCCGGAGAAGCAGACCCCCCCACCATTTTACGTGGGTAGGCCAATTAAGGCCCGCCCAGCGTGACCTCCGGCGGGAAGCACTATGCGCTCCCTGTTTGGGCTGGGGGGATTCCCTAAAAGCGAGAGTGCGCTCTTTCATGCATGTGCACAAAAGAGCACACATCTCCCTGAGGCTAAGTGCTGTCTCAGGGAGATTACTTACACTTAGAAAAATACGAAAAATGAAAAAATTTCCCCAATGTGTCCCCCTCATGTGACAACTCACCAAGGCTCCTTAGACAGCACCTTCCAAACCTACGCAGCAGATAAATGGGAGCACCACTACCTGGAAGTTCTCCTCCAAGCCAGTCACCATCCTGACTTGGAAGTATATCGTCATTCCTTCACTGTCGCTGGGTCCTCTTTAACAGCATTTTGGGTGTACCTACATCACATGGACTGCAGCCATTTTAGAAGGCAGCTCACCACCACCTTCTCAAGGGCAATTAGGGATGGGCAATAAATGCTGGCCTAGCCAGTGACGCCCACATCACATAAATTAATTTTTTAAAATGCGGAAAGGTTCGTTACCAAGGTCACCTTCGCAGGTGCAAAGCAGTCCTTGTCCTTGGAGATTGGAATTATGGCTGCAGCAGGTGGCAGCTTTCAGTGGGGATGTTCTCAATGAAGTGCAGGCATCTCACATTGTTCCCTGCTCAGGTTCAGATAGGAGAATTGCACCCTGGGTGGATATGGCCTCCTGCTGAGAGCCCCTCTTCCCTTCCTCCTCCTTCCTCTCCTGGCAATTTGTCCTGCTTTGCATGACCTCTGCTGATTCTCTTAGCCATGCTCTATTCCAAGGGAAATGCCAACTAATGCACTCAATATATGGCAGCAACTAATTGTGCCATGGCATTTACCTCGCCACGCCCTATAGTCTGTTGCAATTTTCAACAAATGTGGAAAGCACCAAACACTTGTAGAATTGAGACATAGCCATAGAGTTTTATAGCATGAAAAAAGGCCCTTCAGCCCATCATGTCAATTGTAGCGACAACCTGAAAAAATTGTCCACCGACTAACTGGAAGTAGTGGGCGCCTCTGGGGGATGGGTCCTTTGTGCTGCTGAACACATGTTCAGCTTTGTGAGGTTAAGCGAGGGCATCAGCTGGTCTGTGAATTTCCAAAATGGCAGCCCCAGCATCATATTAGAGTTGCATGCTGATTGACATTGTGATTTACCTGCTCTGCATGCTTGCATAAACTTCCATAATCTGCTATCCTAGAAACAGTAACAAAAGCATTAAAAGCTTTGTGAATGTAGAATCAAAATATTTTACACGTTAAACTTATTCATATATTTTTGATGAAGCTTGAATTATAAAGTATAAAAGAAGTGTTTGGTTGACTTTCCAATCTGAAGTTAAATGATGGTTATAATTCCTTGAGCTTTTAAAGCTGAAAGTTGACATTTTAGTGGATGTTAATTATTCCATAGTTGGATTACATTATTAAGCTTGTAAAACCATCTTAGTTCCACTTAGAAGTTACACTAAAGCATCAACAAATATCTGGATTCACAAGTTCAGCCTATTTTAGCTCCATCAAAAAAATTACAGGTGCCTCCACGTAACATCATTTATTGAATGAGTCTATGGTTTTGACTTCCTTACCTGTATCTGGAAGACCATCCCAAGTATTGGTCACTCCTCCTTTGACTCTATGATTTCACAGTTTAATTTTAGTGCCTTGTCTTATCGTGAAGAGGGACTCCAGATTGAACTTACATTTTGTGTTAATGCATCTTAATAAAATTTGACTCTGAATCCAACTTTCAGCCATAGTCACCAATATTCTGCTATAAATGATTCTGCTCTTACTGGATGTCATGTGGGTTCAAAGAACATGAGAAACCGCATTTCTCATTAAAATTTCTTATTGGAGATTTAAGAGCACTGAAAATGTTACTGACTCTAAGAGCCCAATCTCTTTGCTGATCACGTTCTGGTTGTTCATCATTGAATCCACCTCTCTTATTTCATCCCCTGACGGAGGTGAATAACAACAAGTAAAGCTTCCAAGAACACAAAGCTCTATGAAATTTTCTCCTTCGGCCTCTGCCCAACCCAGCAAATCACCCAGATACCACTCAGTAATTACAACCCACGTTATTGAACTCTGACCAACTGCATTCCACAGATGGCACTTTCATGAGCCAAGCAACACAAGAACTACTGTGTTCCATAAAACATTCAATGGTTTATGTATGTGCTGGTCTTACAAGTTTCACTCTTACTCTCAAACAGATTTATCTGGCTCCTTTTAGTGCAGTTAATTGTCATAGTGTTAACTGATCTTGTTTCAAATAGTCACTAGTCTAGGAGGAGGTAGACTAATCTGTGGTGTCTCTCTTCAGAATTGTTGATTTTATACTTGTGTCCTTTATTTTTGTACTCACTAGTCAGAGTTCAATAACAAGACCTGAATTGTATCCTCCTTAATCCTTGTTTGTATAAAATCAATTCCAATTTTGAGAGAGTTTCCATAGTGTGAAGTACTCAATTGGAAAAGAATGCTCATTTGGAGCACAGTTAAAAAGAGCAAAGTGTCAATGTCGCATTAACGATAGTGTGCCCAAGGTGCACACAATGTTCTGAATGTGATCTTACTAATGAGTTTTGCAACATCTTGAACTGAATCAAACATTGTTAATAATTGCTTAATTTTGATAACTGCTGCCTTTATGCAAGAGTTGTCAACCTTTTTTTGCCTGGGAAATGTTATTTTTGTTCTAATGCTAGTTTACTCAAGTATTGCATGTTTTAAAATAGCTTAATCACTTTATCAAACTTTTATAATGAATTACCAAGCATCATGAAGGAAATGTCTTGTGAATAAAGAACATAATCAATCCTTCGTCTTAGTGGCAACCAAAATGTTAGTAACATAATTAAATCTTCTTTATGATCACGTTCAATCTCCAATCACACCTCTAATATCAAGCAGGTTTACAGAGCAAAGTCAGGTAATTGTAGAACTAAACATTAGTTGTCAAACCAGAAGGAGAGCCTAACAAGCTGAAAGAAAAGCTTCAGGGAGATTCATTTGTTGAGAGGTTGCAAAACTATTGAAATGGGATAGAGGGAAGCATTATAAAATCTGGTAGCATTGTTACTAGCACAGGTACAAGGCTATTTCTCAATGTAATCATAGAGACATTATCAGCATCCACTGGGCTTTCCTATTAAATTAAAAGGAGTCACACAACTGAAAGTTGTCCTCTTTATACAATTACAGCAAAGTCTGATTAATTTTAATGATTTTATGACATTGAAGAAAAGAAAGACTTGCATATATATAGTGTCTTTCACAGCTCCGGGTTATCTCAAAGTCCTTTACAGCCACTGAGGTACTTTGGAATTGCAGTCATTGTTGTAGAAAGCATGGCAGCCAGTTTGCGCACAGTGATTCCCACAAACAGCAATGTGATGATGACTAGATAATCTGTCTTGGTGATTAGGATTGAGGGATAAGTATTGCCCAGAACACTGGGATCTTTTATGTCACCATAGAGGACAGTTTAGCATCCCATCCAAAAGATAGAAATGAACGTGTATAGCTTTGTATTTGAAAGCTCTGTAATAAATTAAGCATTGTGTTTAAAATAATATATATTTTGTAATAATTTAACAATAAAAGGTAATATTATGAGTCCAGACATGCCAGCAGAGAGCCTTGCCCAAGGATACTGCATATTGTAAATTCAGGTCACATCTGCAGAGATCGCTGATAAATTTGCCCCTCAGAACACTATACTCCTCTATCGGATTAGGGATATTATGAACTATTGCAAGATTATGGATCGATTGTCATCTTTGCCATTCAAAGGATGTGAGGTAACATAGGCAGGACATGGAAGGAGATTCTGCATAGTCAGTATGAGAAGCTAGATACCAAATTAAGAAGCAGAACTTCCAAGGTAATAATCTCTGGATTATTACCTGAACCACGTGCAAATTGGATTAGGGCAAATAAGACTGGAGAGATGAATGCATGGCTCAAAACCTGGTGTGGGATAAGTGAGTTCCAGTTTGTGGGGTACTGGCACCAGAACTAGGGAAAGTCGGAGCTGAATTGTTGGGATGGTCTACACCTGAACCATGCTGGAACGTATGTTCTTAGAATCACATAACTAGGGAAGTAGAGAGGGCTTTAAACTAAGCAAGGGGGATTGAGAGATCAAGCTTAGGTAGATGTGGCAAATCAAGGGGTAGATTCAAAGCAAGAGACCATAATAGTAATATGGGAAATGAGGGTCATAGAATAGCGGGAAGGGACAGAGAGATAAAACCTCAGGATACACCAGTAATCAAGACTAGATGCTACAAAGATAACAAAAAGACAAAACTAAAGGTTCTGTATCTGAATGCATGTAGCATTTGAAACAAAGTAAATGAATTGATAGCACAAATTGAAGTAAGTAAATAAATATGATATGATAGTCATCACAGAAATGTAGCTGCAGGATGACAAGGATTGGGTCCTGAATATTGAGGGTATATTATATTCAAGAAGCTAGGTAAAGGTGGAGGGATGGCACTATTGATCAAGGATGATATTGGTGCAGTAGTTAGAGATGACCTTCGTTCAGGAGATCAGGATGTAGAATCGATTTGGGTGGAGGTGAGGAATAGTAAGGGAAAGAAGTCATCAATGGGAGTGGTCTACAGACCCCCTAACAGTAACCACAATGTAGGGTAAGGTATACAAGAAGAAATATTGAGTGCTTGTGATAAAAGGAGAGCAATAATCCTGGGTGATTTTAATCTACATATAAACTGGAAAAATCAGACTTGCAGTAGTAGCCTGGATGAGGAGTTAATAGGAAGCTTTTGAGATGGCTTTTTTAGAGCAACACATTGTGGAACCAACCAGAAAACAGGTTATTTTAGACTTGGGCCAGGATTTTTCCATTGGCATGTGGGGGATGCCCAACATGCTGACGTGTAAAATGACGCATGATTACATCAGGCATGTGTCCCGACATCATCGTGATATTTTGTTCGGCAGGCGCCTGCCGAAATATAAATGGCCTATTAGGGCCAGTAAGAAATTAATTGAGGCACTTGCGAACACTGCTCACCCAACATTAAGGTTGTAGGGCAGGCAAAAAGCCCAAGCGGCCTTCGCGTTTTTCAGGAAACCTCATCCACAAGCAGGATGAGGTTTCCTGAAGCTTTTATTAAATAAATTAATTAATTTTTATAAATTTAAAAACATGTCTCAACTCATGTGACACAGCCATATGAGGGGACATGTTTAAATAAAATTTTAAATCATTTATTTAATTGTTTTAATATCCATTCAATCTCCCTGAGGCAGCTCCATGCCTCAGGGAGATTGCTATGCTCTTTCCCGCACATGCGCGAAAGAGCGCTGGCCCCGACTCTCACTCCTCCCTCCCGCCCACACAGGTAGCAATAAGCACTACTAGTCGCGTATTATGCTGGGCGGGCCTTAATTGGCTATCCCACATAAAATGGTGGTGCAGAGCCGATCGTGGGCGGCGATCGGCTCCATGCCCGCTCCCGCCAGGCCTGCCCGCTATAGGAAAAATCCTGGCCTTGGTGTTGTGTAATGTGACAGGATTAATTAATGACCTTAGAGTGACCACAATATGATTGAATTTTACATCCAGTTTGAAAGGGAGAAGACTGGGTCTAAGACTCGTATTTTAAACTTCAATAAGGGCAACTATGTGGGCGTGAAAGTTGAGCTAGCTGAAGTCAACTGGGATACTAGGCTAGAGGATAGGTCAATAGAAAAGCAGTGGCAGACATTTAAGGGGATATTTCAGAATACTTGGAATTTTTCTTCATAGTAGGAATATACTTATTCTAAGAGAAGGACCCACCATCCATGGTTAACTAAAGAAGTTAAGGAAAGCAAACTTAAGGGAAAAGCATACAACTGCACAAAGATGAGTGGCAGATCAGATAATTGGCTAGAATATAAAGAATGGTAGAGAATGACTAAAAGGTTAATCAGGAGAAAAAAATTAGAATATGAGAGGAAGCTAGCTAGAAATGTAAAACTGGATAGCAAGAGTTTCCATTGGTATTTAAAAAGGAAAAGAATAAGTAAACTGAGTGTTAGTCCTCTAGAGAGTGGCAGTGGGGAGTTAATAGTAGATAATAAGGAGGTTGCGGATAAAATGAACAAATATTTTGCTTCTGCACAATAGAAGATACAAAAATCATTCCAGTAATAGCTGTAAATCAGGAGGTGGGGTGGGTGGGTGGTAACTTGATGAAATTACAATCACTAGGGAAGTGGTACTGAGCAAACTGATGGAGCTGTGGGCAGACATGTCTCCGGGTCCCAATGGACTTCATCCTAGGGTCTTAAAAGAGGTGGCTAATTAGGTAGCAGGTGCATTGGTGTTAATTTTCCAAAATTCATTAGATTCTGGGAAGATTGCATCAGATTGGAAAATAGCAAATATAACCCTAAGGGAGAGAGGCAGAAAACGGGAAACTGTAGGCAATTAGCTTGACGTCTCTGGAGGAAATTGTTAGAATTCATCATTAAGGAGGTTATAGCTGGGCACTTAGAGAAACTCAAGGTAATCGGGAAGAGTCAGCATGGTATTGTGAAAGGGAAATCATGTTTAACCAATTTATTGGAGTTCTTTGAAGGAGTAACACGCGCTGTGGATAAAGGAGGATCTGTAGACGTGCTTTACTTGGATTTCCAGAAGGTGTTTGATAAGGTGCTCCATCAAAGGTTATTGTGGAAAATAAAAGCTCATTGTGTAGGGAGTAACATGTTACCATGGGTAGAAGATTTACTGGGTAGCAGAAAACAAAGTATGCATAAACGGGTCCTTTCTGATTGGCAGGATGTGACAAGCAGAGTCCCGCAGGGGTCTGTGCTGGGGCCTCAACTTTTACAATTTATATCAATGACTTAGATGAGGCGAGTGAAGGCATGATGGCTAAATTTGCAGATGACCCAAAGATCGGCGGGACAATATGTTGTGAAGAGGACGTTGACAAAGAGGATAAGGATGTTGTAGATGGATATAGATAGGTTGAGTGAATGGGCAAAAATCTGGCAGATGGAATATATTGTAGGAAAATGTGAAATTGTTCACTTTGGCAGGAAGTATAAAAAAGCAGAGTGTTACTTAAATGGAGAATGGCTGCAAAATTCCGAGGTGCAGAGGCACCTAGGCGTTCTAGTGCATGAGTTGCAAAAAGTTAGTCATAGAGTCATTGGGCAGAATTTTCCACTCGTCAGGTGGGTGCATGCCTGACCTGAATGAGCGTAAAATGACGCGTGATGATGATGAGCGAGTGTCCAGACGTCATTGCGTATTCGTGCGATATTTTAGTTGGTGGGCGGGCACCGACAATTAACAGGCCTATTAAGGCCATTGGAGATTTAATTAAATGAAACTTTTTGCTGCCTGTCCAACCTTAACAGTTGGCGGATAGGCAATAAGGCCAAGCAGCCTTTGGGTTTTTTGTGAAACCTAATCCACGGGCAGGATGAGGTTAAGATCAGTCATTAAAAAAAATTTAAAATTTTTCAAATGAAGTTTTAACATGTCTCTGTTCATGTGACAGAGTCAGAACCCCAGACTATCTAGTCTGTCTTCATAGCTGAAATGCTCCAGTCCAGGCAACATCCAGGTGAATCTCTTCTGACAGAGTCACATGAGGGGACATGTTATAAACATTCAAAAAATGTTTCTTTTTTATTTTCAAAAATCTTCATCTCCCTGAGGCAGCTTTGTGCATGCACCTATGCTCACCCTTCTCCCCCCTCCACACAGGCAGCGCTGCAGTGCGCATTTCATGCTGGGCAGGACTTAATTGGCCCGCCTGCGTGAAATCGCGGACATGGTCCGATCGTGGGCAGCGGTCAGCTTCCCGACTGCTCCCGCGGAGCCCAGCTGATGAGGACAAAATTCTGACAATTAAGTTTTATAGCACAGAAAGAGGCCCTTCAGCCCATTGTGTCCACGCCGATCATCAAGCCCCTATCTACCCTAATCCCATTTTCTAGCCTTGGCTCGTAGCCTTGTATGCTATGGCATTTCAAGTGTTCATCTAAATACTTCTTAAATATTGTGAGGGTTCCCATCTCTACCACCCTTTCAGGCAATGAGTTCCAGATACACCCCACCCTCTGGGTGAAAAACTTTTCCCTCAAATCCCCTCTAAACCTCCAACCCCTTACTTTAAAACATGCCTCCTGGTTACTGACCCCTGCACTAAGGGGGAAAGTTTCTTCCTATCTACCCTATCTATGCCCCTCATAACTTTGTACACCTCAATCACACCCCCCCCCTCAGTCTTCTCTGCTCTAAGGAAAACAACCCTAGACTATCTAATCTTTCTTCATAGCTGAAAGGCTCCAGTCCTGGCAACATCCTGGTGAATCTCCTCTGCACCCTCTCCAGCGAAATCACATCCTTCCAATAGTGTGGCAACCAGAACTGCACACAGTACTCCAGATGTGGTCTAACTGATGTTTTATAGAGCTCCATCATAACCTCCCTGCGCTTGTATTCTATGCCTTGACTAATAAAGGCAAGTATCCCATATGCCTTCTTAACCACCTTATCTACCTGTCCTGCTGCCTTCAAGGGGTCTATGGATATGCACACCAAGGTCCCTCTGATCCTCTGTACTTCCTAGGGTCCTACCTTTCATCATGTATTCCCTTGCTCTGTTAGTCCTCCCAAAATGCATCACCTCACACTTTTCATGATTAAATTCCTTTTGCCACTGTTCTGCCTATCTGATCAGTCCATCTATATCATCCTATAGTCTAAGGCTTTCCTCCTTGCTATTTATCACACCACCAATTTTTGTGTTATCTGCGAACTTACTGATCATACCTCCTACATTCATGTCTAGATCATTAATGTACACTACAAACATCAAGGGACCCATAACCAAACCCTGCGGTAGGCCACTGGATACAGGCTTCCATTCACAAAAAGAACCTTCGATCATCACCCTCTGCCTCCTGCCACTAAGCCAATTTTGGATCCAATTTGCCAAACTACCCTGGATCCCATGGGCTCTTACCTTCTTGACCAGTCTCCCATGTGGGACCTTGTCAAAAACCTTACTGAAGTCCATGTAGACTACATCAACTGCACTACCCTCATCTACACACCTAGTCACCTCCTCGAAAAATTCAATTAAACTTGTTAGACATGATCTCCTCCTGACAAAGCCATGCTGACTATTCTTTATTAATCCTTGCCTCTCCCAGTAGAAATTAATTCTGGCCCTCAGAGTTTTTTCCAAAAGTTTCCCTATCACTGATGTTAGACTCACTGGTCTATAGTTCCCTGGTTTATCCCTACCATCCTTCTTGAATAATGGTTCCACATTATCCGCCAGGCATCTGACACTGCTCCTGTGGCCAAAGAGGATTTGAAGATTAATGTCAGGGCCCCTGCAATCTCCTCCCTTGCCTCCCACAGCAACCTAAGATACATCTCACCTGGGCCTGGGGATTTAACCACTTTTAAGCCCATTAAAACCATTACTACCTCCTCCCTCTCAATGCTAATTTGTTCAAGTATATCCCAGTCCCCCTCCCTGATTTCTGGACCTACATCATCCTTCTCTATATTGAATGCTGATGCAAACTATTCATTTAAAACCTCGCCTATGTCTTCCGGCTCCTCACACAGATTGCCACTTTGGTCCCTAATGGGCCCTACTCTTTCCCTGGTTATCCTCTTGCCCCTAATATACTTATAAAATGCCTTTGGATTTACCATTATTTTACCAGCCAGTGTTTTTTCATGCCACCTCTTCACTCTCCTAATTTCTTTTTTAAGTAACCCCCTGCACTTTCTATACTCCTCTAGGGCTTCCGCTGTTTCGAGCCCTCAGTATCTACCATAAGCTTCCCCCTTTCTTTCCTTATCCCATCCTGTACATTCCTCGACATCCAGGGTTCTCTGGACTTGTTGGTCCTACTCTTCACCTTTTCAGGAACATGTTGGGAATGACTCCCACTTCTCTGATGTGGATTTTCCTACAAGTTGCTGCTCATAGTCCAATTTGGCCAGATCATATCAAAACCAGCCTTCCCCCAATTCGGAACCTTTATTTCCAGTCCATCATTGTCCTTTTCCATAACTACCTTAAATCTTACTGAGTTATGGTCACAATCACCGAATGCTCCCCCACCTGACACTTCTACCACTTGCCCGGGTTCGTTCCCTAAAATTAGGCTCAGCACCACCCCCTCTCTTGTAGGGCTTTCTACGTGCTGGCTTAAAAAGCTCTCCTGGATACATTTTAAGAATTCTGCCCCCTCTAAGCCTTTCACACTTTGCTATCCCAGTTAATATTGGGGAAGTTGAAATCCCCTACTATTATTACCCTATTATTTTTATACTTCTCCAAGATTTGCCTACATATCTGCCTTTTTATTTCTCCCTTACTGTGTAGGGGTCTATAGTGATTACCCCTTTTTGTTTTTAAGTTCTACCCACATGGCCTCATTTGAGGAACCTTCTAAGATATCGTCTCCCCCTTATTGCAGTGATTGACTCCTTGATCAATGTTACAACACCACCTTCTCTTTTACGCCCCCCGCCCCGTCTTACCTGACGATTCTATACCCTGGAATTTTGAGTCCTGCCCCTCCCTCAATCATGTCTCCATGATAGCAGTGATATCATATCCCCATGTGTTAATCAACACCCTCAACTCATCTGCCTTACTCACAAGACCCCTTGCATTAAAATAAATGCTATCCAACCTTGCCATGCTCCCTTGTGCCTTAACTTGACTATATACACTCTGCCTTCCAGACTAACTTGGTTTTTCTTCTATACTTGTCTGTGCATCACCCTTACTAGAGCTCCATTCCATATCCCACCCTCCTGCCGAATTAGTTTAAACTCCCACCAACAGCACTAGCAAACACCCCCACAAGGATGTTGGTCCTGTTCCAGTTCAGGTGAAACCCGTCAGACTTGTTCAGGTCCCACCTTCCACAGAAACGGATCCAGTGATCCAGGAATCTAAAGCCCTCCCTCCTGCACCAACTCTTCAGCCACGCATTCATCTGCTCTATTTACCAATTCCTATACTCACTAGCACATGGCACCAGAAATAATCGAGAAATTACAACCTTTGAGGTCCTGCTTTTCAATTTGTTACCTAGCTCCATAAATTCTTGTTGTAAGACCTCATCCCTCTTTCTACCTATGCCACTGGTACCAATGTGAACCACAATCTCTGACTGTTCGGCTTCCCTCTTCAGAATGCCCTGCAGTGACAGGTACAGCAAGTAATTAAGAAGGCTAATGGAATGCTGTCCCTTATTATGAGAGGAATTGAACCTAAAAGTAAGGATCTTATGCGTCAGTTATACAGGGCATTGGTGAGACCACATCTCAAATACTGTGTGCAGTTTTGATCTCTTTATTTAAGGAAGGATGTAAATGCGTTGGAGACGGTTCAGAGGAGGTTACCCGGAGCAATACTTGGAACGAGCCGGCTGTCTTATGAGGGAAGGTTAGACAGACTGGGCTTCTTTCCACTGAAGTTTAGAAGAGTGAGGGGTGATTTGATTGAAGTATATAAGATCCTGAACGGTAGTGACGAGGTGGCTGCGGAAATTATGTTTCCTCTTGTGGGTGAGTCCAAAACTAGGGAGCACTGTTTTAAAATTAGGAGGTGCCCTTATTGTGCAGGGATGAGGAGAATTTTTTTCTGTCAGAGGGTTGTGTGACTTTGGAACTTTCTGCCTCCAAAGGCAGTGGAGGTGGGGTCATTGAATATTTTTAAGGCAGAGGTAGATAGATTCTTGTTAGGCAAGGGAATCAAAGGTTATCGGGGGGGTAAATGGGAATGTGGAATTCAAAACACACAGATGAGCCATGATCTTGTTGAATGGCGGAGCAGGCTTGAGGGGCTGAATGGCCTACTCCTGCTCCTATTTCACATGTTTGTATGTGACAGGAACTGTCACAACACCTGACCCAACCAGCAAGATGCCCAAGCCTTTTTGGCAATTTGGACCTCGTTTGCTTCAAGGTTCCAAGCACTGATAGGCAGCATGCAGCTTTAGGGAGGCAGAAAATCCTGCAGCGTGCAGGCCTGTATCACAAAATTAAAATACAGGACAGGGCCAACTGTGAAGGCCATTATTAGTGGGTGAGAGGATGAGCAGTGAGGTCCAGGGAGCACAATACATCCTGCTATCCAAAAAAGCCAAAAAAAATTATGTTTTATTGCCCCAGAGCTGCTTCCTGTGATCACTTTAAGTGATGCTGGTTTTGGCTTTTTCTTGCATTATGTTATGGGTTGGCTCAGCAGTTGCCACACTTAATGACACCAGAACGGCATCATGGTCCTAAATCTCCAATTTGTATTCAATAATGCAGCTCCATCCTGTATCTGGCATGGATCACCTAAATTAGGGCCTACTGAAAAATGCCAACAGGCAAGCACCTTTGCACAGTCGGTGCTACGTTTAATTCTGTTATTTGGCCTTGCCACCACCATAAAATGAGGTGATTGAGACACCAGTGTCAGGGGCAGTGAACCACTTTCAGAATATGTGAATGGCGATTAGAACTAATGGTATACTATGATAGTGCACAATACAGGCTATACAATTGAAGAAAACAGCTACTAGTTCAGCAATAGTTCAGTTCACCACAGGAAGTATCAAATGTCACATGCTGTAATTGGATCATCCTGTTTTTGCCCATATGCTTGCTGACTGAAAGTCACTGGCTAGTTTAACAGGTGGCATTAATGAGTAGAATGAAATTCTATGCTCTCTTCCAGCGGTCCCTTAACTGTAACAACACATACGTGGATGAAGGACGAATGTATCGCACTGCCATTGGAGAGTCTACAGCCTCCATGGAGAGCACTGTCAGGTCAGCCAAGAGTCACAATAGCTGCATTGCTTCTAAACTCAGGTAATCAGGTGGAGGGTGCACGATTCTGATCTTTATCCAGGTATACTTCGAATATAACCAATTGCATGAACTATCATCATCATTCTCTGTTAATTTGCTTAATCTGATGCTTATTCGTGTCAAGTAATCTTTCTTTCACAATATCTAATTGATCATGCTTGCCCAATATATTAATGCTATCCATGTTTTTCATTAAACTAAATCATTGCAAGGAGACATTCAAAACCATGAAAATGTGATGACTTGGCACCCATCATTAGTTGATGAGGTGTGTTTAATTTCTGGTTAAGTACTACCTGAGGCTGCGTAAATCTACTTGGAACACTGACAGTCAGTGAATAACAGCATTGTGAGCGAAAGAAAAACTGCTCTAAAATTCAGATGATTCTGCATGGGGCACCTATGTATGATGAAGCTGTGCCGTGAAGAAACCAGAAAGGGCTGCATGATTAAATAGCAGAGCTGGTAAAGAAAGCACTAGTAGTCTTCATTTCTGAAGAATTAAACATGAAATCAGCCACTGAGAGGAGAGAATGAATTCCTGCAACTAATTGATAGGAATATTTTCTTGAGAACATAGGAAATATCCTACACTGCTCATACAGATCTAGTGGTTGTAATTATTTTCCTTTCACTTTTTTAGTGCCAGCACCCACCCAGTCAGTGAATTTATACTTTTTTCCTCTGTTTTACAGTGTTATCATTTTTTCCAAGTTATTATAATTGTCCCAAGAAGTAGTGGATAACTTGTCAGCATTGCAGCAGTGGCCCAGTTATCCACTGTTAAATAAATATTGGTTTAGCTATGAGCCAGTTCCACCAGTCCCTCATTCCCTTTAGACAACTGGCTGCAGCCCTTTCATTGGCTCATGATGCTCAAGGTGGATGATCTTAGGTCACATACCTTCTCATCCTTATGAGACTTGATCTAAGGCTACTTTTGGAAAATGGAAATTCCCCACTGTTCTCCAATATTGATGCTTCTGTCCAAGCTTATTCACCTTTTCTTGTGAAGGGAAAATATTTTCTTATTCTTAGGATTGCTGAACCATTTACTTAAAACAGGAGGCATCCAGCCTGTAAACTACTATAACCTTATCATACCCCTTGTTTTGCTGTCTAATTTTGACCAAGTTGAATTAATACTAAAGAAGTTGTTCATCTTTTCTCAGGGATGAAGCTCAGAGAGTAAGCTTATTATCAAGTCAAGCAGAAGGTGGCCGTGCAGAGCCAGATTCATCAATATTCCGCAAAAAAATAAAGAAACCTGATGGTAAGGCTTTTCAGGTTAATCAATCCATATTGCCTGCTTACGCAAAATGTTTACTTCAGAAGTTATTTAACAATTTAAGCAATAATAGTAATATTCTGAATATAAGTTGCTGATATAGAATAAATACCAATAATTTGAAATACATCAGATGAAGTAACTATTCCTTTTGCTATCTGATGATATCCACAACAATCTGTTCAAAAGTTGTAAGCAATTCTGCCCCAGTAAAAGTTGGTTATCAGAAGTTCACATATTGGTATCAGATCTATATTGACAATACATAGTCCATGTCTCCAGCTACAACTGCATTGTAGCTTCCAATAGTATTAGTGTTGTTCCTAAAAACTTCTGGATGACGATTAATAACAGACTGGATCAATAATTAAAGATTATCAATTAGTCATTACAACATGTTTTCATTTTTCTAGCTAATGAATTTTTTCAAACTTATCTCTTTTTTTCCCAGAGCCAGATTCTGACTCAGACAGTGAATTGTCTTTGGAAGATGATCATAGCAGCTCCTATGCTTCTAGCCATTCATCAGATAGTGAAGAAGATGCATTTCAAGGGGACCCCAACTGGAAGCAAGGAGCACCTAAAAATAATGAAAAAAATCCAATACACAGTACACCAAAGGGTAAGACAAAATACAAGTAACAGTAAGAAAGATGTGGCACCTTGTTTCTGTCAGTCACGTAATGAAATGTCTTGGTATGTGGTAGTTCCACTGACTGAGAGTTCTGCTTCCAAGTAGGCATAAAAGCTTCTCAGGGTTAGCATTTTTTGGATGGCAGCTGAAAAAAACATTCAGGAAATGCATTCCTGTCAATGTCGGCAGCCACACAGTCTCATGGCTGGAGGCCGGACTTCCACCCCTTACTTGGTCATTTGATTGTCTGGCAGCTCTGTAGTCCCAAAGTGCCATAAGGAGCAGTGGCCTCTCCTCAGACTACAGGCAGTCCCATGAGTCTAAGTGCCAGGAGCCCCATTACCAGATGGGTGTGCTTGGGGGGGAGGGTCCTACCTGATTGGAGAAGCGCCGAGCCACAGGATTGGTGGGGTGGGTGGGGATCCCACCTTTGATTGGAGCAGTGTGGAGCGCCGAGCTGTGCGTGGGCGTCGTCCTCGCCTCTGATTGGTGGGGTGCAGAGGCAAAGGATTGGTGAGATGGGTGGCGACCCTGCTTCTGATTGGAGAAGCACGCTTCACTTGCTTACACCGAATCAGTCAAATCCATTCTCAGATGGGCTGGAATGGGCACAATTTGGGGTCAAAACTTCTCGTGCAGGAGAGAGGAAATCTAACATTGCCCTACTGCCAACTGAGCATTAATGATCGTCTTAGAGAAATACATGGTCCAGCAAGGCCTACTCTAATGACTGGATTTGAAAAATAATCCAGATTCTTGGCATGCATCTTTGGCAACTTTGACCACACACTCAATAACAATAAACACTTGCATTTATAAGGAAAATTTTACATAACATGGTGTTTCATTGAGGCATAACCAGAAAAAAAAGGAGGCTGAAAAGCTGAATGAAAGAAGGGGATATGAGGTACAGTATGGCAAGGGTTCTCTTGATATACATACAGTTCATTACACGGTGGTAGCCTACAATTTTCCTGGGTAATGGACACTTTACATTAAGAGGGCCACAATGAAATGTGGAAGACCTCAGCTCTTGTATTACATGTCCATTAAACATTAGATTGACATTCCTGATACTTTTGTGAGTGTTCCTTATTTTTAATCAAGCTTTAACCTCCATCTCCTGCCCCTCCCTCCCCAACCCCACAAACAGCTGAGACCATGCCCAATCATGTGAAACATTACTGGCCTGCAGAGTGTACAACAGCCAGTGACAGTGAGGACCATGGAGCATCTGAGAAACTGAAGGTGGAAACAAAAGTAAACGTTGAACTTCACAGAGAAAATAAAACAAATCACTGTGGTGACATTCCTAGAGGAAGTGAGGATGAGCTGCAGGAAAAGGAAAGCACATCTGCACCTCAGCCAAACTCCAATCCCCCACCAGAGCAAAGAAAAGGCAAGTATTCCTCTCAAAATGAAAAATATAATTTGATTCTGTTACAAGGTATCTAAGTGGGATTCTTTATAAACTTAAAATTTGAAACAAAATATACAACTGTTCACAAAGTTTTAATGATTAGTTTCATTTTGTATTTAAAGTAGTCTTCTGCAAAATATTTGTAACAACATCTCATTAAATTATCTCAAGTTAACTGCATGGCAAAACAAGCTGATGACACATGTCTAACATTTGAGGAGATGACATATTTAGAATCTTGGAAATGCAATTACTCAAATGAATTTAATAATTCTCAGTTAGAACATCTGATAAAAGAATACCTGATCCACTATCTTCAGCTGCTTCATCAATGACCTTCCTTCCATCATAAGGACAGAAGTGGGGATGTTCGCTGATGATTGCACAATGTTCAGCACCATTCGCGACTCCTCAGATACTGAAGCAGTCCATGTCCAAATGCAGCAAGACCTGGGCAATATCCAGGTTTGGGCTGACAAGCGGCAAGTAACATTTGCACACAAGTGTCAGGCAATGACCATCTCCAACAAGAGAGAATCTAACCATCGTCCCTTGGCATTCAATGGCATTACCATCACTGAATACCCCACTATCAACATCCTTTTGACCAGAAACCGAACTGGACTGTACAAATACGGTGGCTACAAGAGCAGGACAGAGGCTAGGAATCCTGCAGCTTGTAACTCACCTCCTGACTCCCCAAAGCCTGTCCGGCATCTACCAGGCACAAGTTAGGAGTGTGATGGAATACTCTCTACTTGCCTGGATGAGTGCAGCTCCAATAACACTCATGAAGCTTGATACCACCCAGGACAATGCAGCCTGTTTGATTGGCACCCCTTCCACAAATATTCACTCCCTCCACCATCAATGCACAGTAGCAGCAGGGTGTACCATCTACAAAATGCACTGCAGGAACTCACCAAGGCTCCTTAAACAGCAGCTTACAAACCCATGACCACTACCACCTCGAAGGACAAGGACAGCAGGCACATGGGAACACCACCACATGGATGTTTCCCACCACACTCACCACCCTGACTTGGAAATATATCTCCGTTCCTTCACTGTTGCTGGGTCAAAATCCTGGAACTCCCTTCCTAACAGCACTGTGAGTGTACCTATGCCACATGGACTGCAGCAGTTCAAGAAGGTCACCACCACCACCTACTCAAGGGCAATTAGTGATGGGCAGTAAATGCTGGCCCAGCCAGCGAAGCGCACATCCCATAAATGAATTTTTAAAAATCTTGGTATTAGTTTAATATTTACACTGAAGATATGTATTAAAATTTTGTTTAATAGAAGATTTCTTTCCAGAGCAGATCGATGGGATGGGATTCTTCTCTCTCTGCTGGTTGCATGTGAAATTCATAATCTTTTAATATTTGAAATTATTGTAACACTCCAGACCGATTAAGCGTGAATGGCTAGTACATAACCAGGTCTCCAGTCACATAGACCAATGGTTGCTAGGAACTGGTGCACACAGTAGTTCAAGTGATTCACCAGCTAATATTCCTCTATGATTTTCACTGTGAGGCAACATCTGCCCTCCGCAAGACTTCCTATGTCAACATGATAAGGTGGTAAACTCACCATGCAAGGAATCAGGACAATTTCAGAATTTGTAATAAGCTGCTCCTCTCTTTTCTTAGAGGAGCATGTTAATGATGTGCCCACAAAGACCCAAAGTGGTAGAGATATTTGAAAGTAGAACTTCTGATTGGTAAAATTCACCTATCCAACTTCATGTAGGCTATTTTTAAATAGGTGCCAACCTGTTTAAAAACCTGCTGTTCAACTCAGCACGGGTCATTAATAGGTGTTTATTATGGCTACCTTATACTGGAGCAAATACTAGTTATCGTTGGTATCAAACTACACTATTGCAAAGAGTTTATAAAGTGAAAACCTCATATTTATTTCAGTTTAATCTGTTATTAATCAGATTTTATGCAGAGACCAGTTATGAATGAAAATAGAGTGTATATGGTTATATGTCAGTGGGTGAATTGTGTAGCAGGTGCACGGAATAAAGAGGGACCCTCACCATGAAAAATAACAGAGAAATGTCTTGGGGCATATTTTTCAGTCCATGTAAAATTTATTTAAAAAACCAAATCCAGAGAGGAAAGTACCCCTACCCCAGTCATTGGGTTATTGCTTAGACTGCTCTTTGTCACTGATGTTAAAGTTTATGTAATGTAAGTTTCTCTGAACTGGCCCAGTACAAGGCTCTAATAATGGCATCACTTAAATCCCAAATAAGAATGGTTACCACAAATCTCAATTAGGCCAACTGAATGGAGTGAAGATCAATCTGATACTTCCACATTGCCTAGAGCCTTCTTAATCACCAGTGTTATTATGCGTGATGGGATTGGGGTTGCACAAAGAAAATGAAGAGGAAGTATAGCTGTGCTTAACTCTTGGTGGTGTTTCATTGGAGGTATCTCTGAACATTAATATTCAAAAATACATTGTTGAAATGAATTCTTTGATATGATGAAATGTTATTTTAAGAAATATTTGGCCAATTGTTACTAAATTTTGTAATTCTTCTCTGTCACAGGGATCCTTAAAAATAAAGTCACGTACCCTCCACCTTTAAAAGAAAAAAATCGAATAAATCAAATACACAATGAACTCTCTAACTGTAAACCAACAGCTATATCTTCACGGACCTCCTCAATAGGGTCCAGTGATGGGACCCGCACGAGCATATTGATAAAGCAACCAAGCAGGCAACAATCACGAGATCAGTTAAACGGGATGACGCCTATACCCATGAGTATTAGAACAGGCACAAGCACTGTTCATGGAGACACCTCCGAGTCAGAGTGAGTATCATGGGCAAAATGGGATATTTATCCTGAGGTAAAGTAAACAATATAGCCTGTGAGCGGGACACTGGACCCTACCATCTTTAGCACTTGCGCAACTACCTTAAGGAATATCTTTTGTTGAAGCACGCATTAAGATGCCAAAATCATCAGGCCCATCAAGCCTATTATTTCTAATAGACCACGGGCACTTAATATTTTCCTTTTGCCAGTCAACACCCATTGTCCATCTTCAACTGCTTTTTTTGTGAGTATTCCAATTCTCACTAGTTTGATCCCTTCTGTCATTTAAAATATTTCTTTTTGGCTATCGATCAGTTCATTCATTGACCCTAGTCTTGCCAAGATCTACATTTTTTTTAGGGCAGTATTTTCCCCCTGTTGGGGGATCGGGCGGGAGCAGACACAAACCCGATCGGCGCCCCAATTGGGTCCGCGCCACCATTTTACGTGGGCGGGCCAATTAAGGCCTGCCCAGTGTGACACGCACCCGGGAGCGCTGTGCGCTCCCTGTGCAGACAGGGAGGGATTCCCTGAGTCGGGGCCTGCGTATTCGCGCAAAAGAGTGCAAAAATCTCCCTGAGGCACAGAGCTTTCTTAGCGAGATTAGTTAAAGTTTTTAAAAGCTAAATAAATAAAAGAAAATATTTTAAGGCATGTCCCCTCGTGTGACAATGTCACATGAGCTGGGACATGTCAAGGAACATTAATGGAAAACTTTATTTTTTATAAAAACTTCATGAAACCTCATCCCAGCCATGCATGAGATTTCATGAAAAATGCAAAGGCTGCCTGAGCTCTTCGTCTGCCCGCTAACCTTAAGGTTGGACGGACAGTTCATTTAACTATTTTAATTCGTTTTTAACAGGCCTTCATAGGCCTTTGATAGTTCGGCAGGTGCGCAGCTGACTTGGCTGCGCGCCCACCGAACAGAAAATCTAAATGACGTGTGGTGACGTTGGGACAACCAGAAGATTCTTCCCTTAAAGGGATTTTTCTTATGGGATCTTCCAGATTCCTTAAAGCATCTTGACTTAGGAATGGCCCAGAAGAGAAGATGAGTCCATTTACATTATCTGTACCTGTCAACTATCTAAATGCTTGAGTAATACTCTCCCAACTACCTTTAAGCAAATGAAAATAAATTCAGTAAGATTAGGATCTAAGTTTTTCTTAGAGCCCAAAATCACCCTGGTAACTATACTCTGGACCCTCTGTAATTTTCCTTGATAGTAATGGGCGCAAAAGTGAATAAAATATTCAATGTGTAAATTGTAATAAATTATTAAGGATTAGTTGAAAGAAAATAATGAACACATGGCTTAGAAGGAAATTGTAAGTCATAAGAATCTGTATGAACAGCGATAACCCAATACTCCATGGAACACAAACATTCCTGTGCTGCTGGAACCAAAATAATGTCATTTGTGAAAAGTAAGTTGAATAATGGAAATATGGGGATGGATAGATATCCATCTACAGATTTATTTGATTATCTTTGCAAATCAGGGAGGAATTATGTAGGAAATTAAGTAAGTGGATTGGGTCTCCAATAAGGTAAACTTGTGCTCTGTGGAATGACCTGACTTGATAAAGTAACTGTCCTTCCCTCATTACATGCTTAGTTATATTATTATGAAGGGGTGTCTGTGTGAGCAGTCATATTCTGTCAAGATTGGTTCCACTGTTACTCAGGATAATAGAAATCTTTGCTCCCATTATTGGCTGTACTGTTTATGATTATGATTTACATGTTCTACAGTGGGTGAATTTATTAACAGTGCCATTCCTAAATCCACCGCCCTGCTCAATTTAATTTTAAAGCAAGTATAAACCCAGATATTTCTCTTATTATATGTTAGAACTTTTATTCTGCACCTGTTCTCAGATAAAATACATAATTGAAGATCAGAATTTTTAAAAGTACAGATTTATCTTCAGGCATCCAGGCTGTTTTCCTGTTCTGGATCCCACTAGTGGGATTCACTTCAGCCAAGCTCCTCCATCAGATATGCAACAGGAGACTGGCCAAAACTCTGTATACTTTTAAGTCCTTAAATGAAGTTTTAAGTGAAATATCACATTAGACATACATTCATCATATTGTACATTTGTATAATGGCATAGTTGATAGAGTGGTATGTCTTAATTATTCATTTGTTTAAAATAGACCATCTTCCCCCACACGCCCCCATGAAGTAACTTTATTCATTTATATATAGAGATTTATCCTTATCCAACGGCCGTGCTTTCTCTCCCAATCAACTGAAGTAACAAATACATTCATTAGTTTTTTAAACACGGGCAGTGTGAGAAATGCGGTTAGTTTGCAGTTGGGTTGGAATGCACCGTCTTTTTAGTCTCTTTACATCTTATTTAAGGTGACCTTCTGTCTTTTATGGGTCTCCATATGCCCTACATATTCCCTGGTCAAGGAAGTGCGGAGGCCTCTACCATAAATGGGATCCAATTACCCCTTCGTTCTCATAAGAAACATTTTGGAAATGATACCCTGTCATTCCACCACAGTCATTTTTGGGAGAGCTGAATCTTACAGGTCTCTTCGACACTGCGTCCCGTGTTTCCAAGCGTTGCCATTTTCCTTTGGGGTGGAACAAAAATAGAGACTACAGCAAGTTGTCAAACCCAGAAATAAAAGTGAGTTGGAACTTCTTAAATTGAGGCGTTTACTTCTAGCTCCAGGCAATGTCAGAAGAACCACTCGGTTGCCATGAGCTGCAGTTTATAAAATAAAAGGACTGTCACACAAGACTGCCCCCTCTGTTCAAGCCTTCAGCGTTCACTTTCCTCCTCGCTGTCTAATTATCCCATATCTCTTTTACTCAAGAACTTTATCAAAAACTTTTGGATTTTTTCCCTTATCTACCTTTTTAAAATATTGGTAAATTTAGTGCTGATCAAAGCAGCAGACATTAGTGTTAGACAATGAACCATTTCCCTATTTCAGTACTCTATGTATGGTGAGCACTCTTGGTTCAGGTGTAGTACTGTTACAACAATGAGTTAAACTCCATTTCAAAATATGCTCGTATGATATTACTATGCTGCTTTCCCCAACGAAAGAAAAAGCTCAACACTTCTATTATAAATTGGACAAAGAGATAGCAAAAGAATATGTTGATCACATATATGCTAATATCGCACTGCAGTAATTTCTAGACATGTTTTTCCTAATAGATTGATGTTAGAATACTAATTCTTCTAACAACGTTTAAAAATGCTGTTCCTTCACAAAAATAACTTTTTGTGCCAAATATTGTAGTTTCTATACATTGAATGTGATCTTCGTGCAAAATGGTGTCACCCAAACAATAGCAGTCTGTTGATACTCCAGAAACATTTGCCACAGCAATTAATCTTACTGTCTATGGTTTTTCCATAACGTTGGTGTCCTAGCAACAGAACTGAAAAACTCCATTAAACCAAGCACCTGAAGGGATTTTTTTTTGTTATATAATTTCTAAAGTACCATGAGGTAACTGCCAAGATTGTAGATGCCTAGAAGAGGTGTATGACTAGACACGCCATAAAACCTCACAGACACTACATTCTGAAAACTGAATAGTTTGAATATAAGGCCCAGAAAACACCCTCGAGCTTTACTCAAGTAGTAGCTGGTCTATTTAGATTGGTTACTTGGCTTTTAAGTGCTGGTTGCTAGATACTGTATGTTATGTTACGAGGTACAGTATCTCATAGAACAGCAAACTATCCCCTAGTTTGCTTTCTTTAAAATAAAACCAGTCTTTGATTTTAGCTGTAAACAGTGTTATTACTTAATCATTGTTTATATTTTTGTTTCCCACATGACTTTTTTTTTCCTTTCCAATTTTCTCCATCGTTTTATCTATCATACTGAAGGTGGTGACTCATCTTAAGGCACAGATTCATGAGTGCTAACAGCTGATTGATATGTCAGCTATCTGACTAGTCCTTGTATGTATGAATCCTGTCAGTCAATGGTGGCAGATTCTTCAACATGTGTGTATTGATTTTTGAAGAGGGAAGGGGTGATATAACATTACAGAGCTGAATCCTGTCTTCAACCAAGGTCCACGTTTGCACTTTGCAGCAAGAGTCACTGTACAGTTAGCGGTGTGAATCCTGGCTGATTTTTCCAACTCTCCTCCCAGACCAATGTCTTCAAGGACATTTGAAAAAATCCAGCATCTGTCAACTCAGCCCAGATTGAACCTACAAGCCTTTCTGTTTTGTACTCCTTGTACCTCACCACATGGTATGTGCCCCTGAATTATTGGAGGGGTATAATTATTTTTGTTTTAACTTATTTGATTATGTGAATTATCTTTCTTCCTTGTCTGTTCAAGACATTGATTCCTGCTGGAGTATGGTACATAAACCCCAACAGTCCTACCCTCTCCTATACCTTGGCCAAGTCTTTATTGTTGTGGGTTAACCCAGCCAGTGCACATAGACTGACTATTTTGCCATTGATGGCATCACAACCATGCCAATTTTGTTGTTGCCTGATGTTCATGTGCACTTTCAAGCAAAAGTCGAATATAATAATCAGGAGCAGGAACCCTGGCTAATTTCCCTCAGTGGCACAGAAATCAGTTGTACCAATCCAAACACAGCTAACTTGACACAAACTGGGAGCCAAGCTACACATCCTCTAGACTGCTAGACGCGCACTGCCTTGCAACCTAACCCATTGGGAAACAGCAGATTGTTTCTAAAAAAAACTGTAATGCATTTTGTACTATTTCATTTATATAGTGTCCTTTCTTAGTATTTTTGTATAATTAATTAAGTTTACAGTATAGTAACAGTTGTATTAAATCAGGTACACTGCACTGATTGAAGTGTTTTACTTAGCTTGTTTATTGAGAAAGGCCAGTTACTGATGAGCACCAGAAGCCATGTCACTTTGACATCTTGGTTCCACCATCTCTCCATGGGATCCCTCCATGGCCTCACCCCTCCCTATATCTGTAATCTCCTCCAGCCCCACAACCCTTCAAGACATCTGCATTTATCTAATTCTGGCCTCTTGAGCATCCCAATTTTAATTACTGCATCATTGGTGGCTGGGCCTTCATTTGTCTAGCTCTCAAGCTCTGGAAGACCCTCCTTTTACCTCTCCAACCTTTCACCTTGCTTTCCTCTTTTAAGACACTTTTAAAAACCTGCGTCTTTGACCGAGCTTTTGGTCATCTAACCTAATATCTCCTCATGTAACTCAGTGTCATGTTTTGTTTGATAATGCTATAATAAAGTGCCTTGGGCCTTTGTAATGTGTTAAATGTGCTATATAAATATAAATTGTTATTAAGAATGCTGATTGTTAAGAAGTACCACTGACACTAAAGCATTTGCGCTCTTCCACACAAATGGAAGATGATCAAATATTTTTTCCATGGGTGTCAGAAGATGTAAGCATTTTCTGGCATCAGGATATTATCACTGTAATTCCCCATTGCATTTACCACTTGGTAATGAATTTTGAAGGGAAACTAGTATCTGCAGTGATTTGTTTTTGTCACAAAAATATTGCACACATGTTTTAACTATGCAGTGAAACAATGATGTATTTTGAGGCAATTTACATAATTTTGATGTAGATTTTTAAGGAAATGGAAAAGAGATATGGCAAATGTTTTTTATGGCAAAGATTGTAACTTTAATATAATCTAAATAATGACTGTTCAATTAATAGTATCACACGAGTATATATTCATTGGGCCTTATTAATATGGAGAGAGAGACCATCTTGATCCACATCTAATTGTGGCTTGTTTGTGCTCTTAGTGCTGCTTCAGTGTGACTTAGGAAATAATTTACTGGAATAGTTTAACATTATTTAAAATAATATTTATATATTTTGGTAAGCCTAAGTAACCATGGTGATATGTTAACTCAGAAAATATAGACTTAGTTGTGCTAATTTGATCTGAACATCCTATATATATTGTGCTCTGCATTGAAATGCAAGCTGCATGCTACATTAACTATTAACCCCAAAATTTTTAACAATTAAACCATTTCATTACTTCTAATGACTTTACAATTTCATATAATTTAAGATAATTACATAGAAATGCTACCAATAACTTCAGTTATTTTATCTGCAAGTAATGATCAAATTGTACATGAACTGAGAATAATTTTAATTTTGATCATAAATTAGAAGGCTTAATTTGATGAACAATTGCAGGTTTATTTTTCGTAAATGCAAGACACGTGAGATTGAGAAATTATATTAAAATCCTATCATTCGGAAAACTGAATATTAAATTTTAAATCTGGAGTTATACAGCATTACCTTGGGATGTAACATAACAACAATACTATTATTTGTCTTTGTAAACTAACTTTGCTGTTTCTCTCACTTTTAAAATGAGATTGCATAAACTTTGTTTTAAACCTTTGCCTGTATTTCACTAATTTGAAACTGCATGCCAATTTCAGTGCAAGCTTTCACTTTGAGCTCACCTGCTGGTACCACATAACCATGATTCTGCATGTCTCCCCTTCCTTTTTTCATGTCCAGAGGAAGTAATGAAACCTCAATCTGACCCATCAGGAGATCAGAAGGATGATTGGACCCACGACAATTTTCGCCAAAGGAGATCCCGGTTCCTGCGTACCTCAGACTCCATCATTGCACTGTGGTGTGTTGGTGTTGTCTACATGAATAGCATTTTCTTCCAGCCAGTGACGGCAAATGGGGAATAAGACCCATGGAATGTCGAAAAAAAATACAATTATGGAACTGGAAGGACAGATGTATGTGGCTTTCAACGATGCATATTTGACTCGTGCCAAATTATAGAACAGACATGTAACCACTACACAGCTCAACTGATTGTGGATAAATTGGAAATACTGAGGAAATGGACAAATCCCATGGTAAAACCTGAAGTGCTCCACTGCCTCAAGTTCAGTCCTCTGGGTGAATTGCAGCCAGCCTGATCTACTGTTTTTTTTTCGAAAAAGCACTATGTCTTATACGATGCCTCAATAACAAATGGTTGGACTCTATATTGGCCGTGCCAGTAAATCGGTTCAAATAGGATATGGCCTCACATCAGTTGAAGTTGTTAGTTGCAAGTGTCCTTCCATCTCATCATTTGCCTCAAGGGTGGGAGGGTGTAGTCATGAAATGAATGCCTTTTGTACAACAAAATTCTAAGATGTATAGATACTTTTATATATTTTGTAAGTCAGGACTCCAGAAGAAGTCATTTGTACATGCTTAAATTGTTTTGATTTTGTTAATTTGATTACAAGAGTTTTGCTGAATAAGTAAGTCTTCTAACTTTTATAAAGATTAGAAGATTGCACAATTTTACTTGAATTTGGTGTGTTTATATTGTAAAGTCAACATTTTCTATTAAGAGAAAGCTGTAACAATTTATAAGAGAAATAGAACTTGAATATGTAACTTTTAAGACAAAATTATTGGAAAATTTAGGAATCAAACAAGGCCCATTTTTAGCTTAACTATGCACTTGAGCTTTTGTGTTGAGACTTATAAAAATTCACTTTTAGTTCAAGCACCTTTGTTGGTCTGCAGGGAAGGTGGGAGGGGAAAGTGAGGGAGAGTTCACCAGAGTTGACCAGGAAGGGTATTTGCCAACCAGTCTTGCTTGTTTTATTTGGATACTTGTGAATATTTGGCATTATTAATACTGTAGATTTGGTTTTAATTATTTTAGATAGAAACTATCAGAACAGTTCAGTTTGTATATTGTGACTCACCTGCTGTAGTAAATTCTTTTGCCTTTATTTCAGAATGTTTCTTTAATCTTTAATACAGTTTTATTCATGGCACATTTTAAAGCAAGATGTTTTTAAATTTTATGATAACTGGACTTTTTTTTTAAAAAACAGATGTATGATATTTATTAACATGCAAAACACTGGAAACACCGTACAGAGAAACAAAATTGTAAAATAAAGAGATTTTGACTTTTTCCATCCACCTGTGTTGACATCTCTGACCACTAGACAGTCCTGTAGAAAGTTTTTAAATGAATACTAATTGCTGTCAGAAACACATCAAATATTAAAACATCAGTGTGCTTTGCAGTGGGTTCCAGAACACAAGCACTCCCATTTTTCCTCATGTAGCACGTTCTTAATAGAGTGAGTATCTGAGCAGAGCTGAGAGATTTCCAACTTGGGAGAAAGTGAGTCGGGCTTTTGTCACACACCTCGGCAATTATTAGCAAGTACCACTGACAGATCTGCCTAGGGACAGATCACCTCATCAAGAAATGATAACCAAGTTTATGAAATTACAACTTTTTCACATCTTGACTTTAAAATCTTCAAGTCTGAATCATACGTCTGTTTTCAAAGGACATGACAGAAGTTTGATTATCACAAAGATGCATCTAATCAATCAAAAAAAGTCACTTGAACATGCAGGCGTGTCTCAAATCCATAATATTTGTACAGACTGCAATCACATTCAATCAAAACATTCAACTTTTTCTTCAAACATGATGAAATATTTATTTATACTTTATAGGGAAATAAATACATAATGGCCTGAATTTTTCCTGTGTCGGGCGGGCTCAGCGGGAGTGGGCAGGGGCTGTCGCGGAGCTGACTGCCGCCCACAATCGGCTCCGCGCCGCCATTTTCTGTGAGCAGGCCAATTAAGGCCCGCCCAGCGTAATACGTGAGCAGTAGCATGACCTGTGCAGGCGGGGGGAGGAGGGAGAGTCAAGTCGGGAGAGCACTGAGCTGCCTCAGGGAGATTGAAGCACTTTAGAAAAAAGTAAATAAATGGAATAAAAATTTAATGAAACATGACCCCTCATGTGTCTGTGTCATATGAGAATGGGACATGTTTTTATTTTTCAGAATTTTGTTTTTATTTAACTCATAAACGGTTTAGGAAACCTCATCCCGCTCGTGGATGAGGTTTCCTAAAATACGTAAAGGCCGCTTCGCCTTTTCGCCTGTCCACCAATCGTAAGATTGGACGGGCAGTGTAAATTTGACATTAATTACTTCATTAATGGCCTTAATAGGCCTATGAATTATCAGCAGGCACGCAGCTGACTCCGGCGCGTGCCCACCAAATGAAACATAGTGAGACAGCGCACGCCCAACATCATCACGCATCATTTTACACGCCAGCACATTGGGCCCGCCCCGCATGCCAACTGTAAAATCCTGGCCAATCTATATAACAAATTGTATTCCACAGTGGGCAAGCACCAGCCCAGGATGCTGCAAAGAGTTCTTTGTCTTCTGTCCCTGAATGTCTCCTCAGTTCAGACTGATCAAAAACACTTTGCTCTCAGCCAGCTGTAAGGAATCCTCTTAATTTTACTCAACAGATAGTTATTGACTTGTATCTTTATTGTTGTACTTCAATAATTTGAAAGAAGAAAGTGCTATATTATAGAGCCTATTCCACATTCTGTGTTCACAGTAGCTATTATCAAAATGTATTTGTTTTCCCTTAATCAGTCTTTGGGGGAGGACAGAATGATATTAACTCCATCTGTCTAAGTTATGTATTTTCTTCTGCTTGTTTTTTCCCTACTGACCAGAACAAATACCTTAGAATGACCATTCAATTCCAATTTACAGTACAAGCAGGTATTTTTTTCTGAGACCAAATCCCTCAAAGGGTAAACACACAAATAACAGTAGGAATTTGGCAAACACCTTGGTACATTAGTCCGTTTCAACTCACCTTGCTCCCTTGGCCCTAATTTCACTGGTCTCCATATAAACTCCCCTATCATGTTAATGGACATCCCCTCAATATGTCCTCTCTACTCAGTGGTCTTGATCATAAAACACCCTAGATAAAACTCTTCCACCAGTCACTTAGAACTGTACTTTCAAACTCTCAAATGCCTAGCCTTGGGTTTCCTTTTGCAATTATACTTCTGCAGCAATCAGTTTGCTGAAGAAAAGTGGTGGGGGAGGGTGGTGGGGGGAAGGAAATAGGGAAGAAGAACTAACTGAAAATAAAATATTTTCAGTCTAGGGCAAAGGAATAAAAGAGGCAGAATTGCAAACAAAGGGAAACCCTTTAAGAGTGCCTTTTTTATGCAGTTAAAATAAATTAGCTTATCAGTAGATTCTTGTTCATGACTGAGGATAATATAAATGAGAGTGTGGGTGGTAATTCCGAAATAAAAAATTACAAAATTTAAAAGTTTTGCATGTGTTCAGCTAATTCATAATTGACTGAATGCATATTTGTTTTCTTCAGCAGTCCAACCAACTATTTGCTGGACTGTACCTCCAAATAATACTTTATCCTCTGGTTAGCAGTGAACAATAGACTGTGGGAACCTGTCAAAAGCAGCCAACCATTCATTTTATCTGATAACGACGTTTATGAATCACAGAACTTCTCATGGGATTGCTGACATCACTGAAATGAAGGAAGGCATGTCATTAATTGTAAATTGCTTTCAGTCCAAAAATCAAAAAGAGATAATTGAATGAAGACCACTCCAGCAACTCCCACTTCCCTGATATTAGTAAGTTTTCTGCACATTTGGATTAAGCAGCAGTGAAAGAGGTATTTTTGTTCCCATCAGTAAGGAACTACTTTTCCCTCTGAAATTTAAAAAAAGATTTGATATTAATGCCTTCGTGAGGTATTGCACAAGAGACAATAAGCAGTGAAACTTTACACTTCTGTATCAGGTTTCCAATACCATTTATATGCCAGTCAACGTGTTAACAAAAGCCTCTTCTGCATTCTTGTATTTCATATTGAAATCCTTGCATAATTTGCCTAATCTTCTTTTGTGTTGGTGCACAAAGCTTACACGGACCCACCTGTATGTGACCTTTTTCTGTCTGAGAAGCTATTACTATAGTAGTTATTGACAAAGGTACCCATCTATTAAAGATCTTTAGGGAGGTAATAGCTGGTTAAGCATGATTCAAGCTGCAGTTTTAAATGTGTTGCCATGGATTTGCTGATGTTTGTAAAAATGAAAATGAAATCAAACTGAGTCCAGCAGAACTTCTCCCCTAATTTTACTGATTTATTTTTACAATTTTTATTCTTTTGACTTTTTTGCTGTTTTTTGCCACCCCCCTCCACCCCCCCGCCACGCTTTGAGTCTTCTCATTTGTACCATGAACTCTCCAGAGTTGATGATTGTTCAACCTTGTCACGAGCTCCCACCAGCAAAGCTATAGAAAAAGGACCAGCCATTAATTTTTTTTCCTGTTGTTTTGTGGGTAAATGAATAGCAAAGATGGCTTGGTAAAAAATAGTGGACTCCTTGCTAGACATATTGCTGTTAGTGAACAATAATATTAAATGTATTTGCAGCTTAAAACAAATCATATACTTAATTAATTATATCCACATACTATGAATATGCCACTGATGATAGCAAAGGAAACCCTTTCAAAGATTTCTGAGGCAATTTTACATAACTTCTCTTCACTTTGTTTTATAAGGATTTTGCCAAGTGACAAACCCCTTAACGTGTTCAAAATCATGAAGGGGCAGGACAGAGTAGATACGGGCAAAACTGTTCCCATTCGTAAAAGGATCAAGAACAAGAGGGCACAGATTTAAAGTGATTTGCAAAAGAAGCAAATGCAATGTGAAAATACTTTTTCACACAACGAGTGGTTCAGGTCTGGAATGCACTGCCTGGAAGTGTGGTGGAGGCAGGTTCTATTGAGGCATTGAAGAGGGCATTAGGTGATTATTTAAATAGAAATAATGTGCAGGGTTATGGGGAAAAGGCAGGAGAATAGCACTGAGTCATAATGTTCATTCGGAGAGCCAGTGCAGACACGATGGACCGAATGGCCTCCTTTTGCAGCGTAACGATTCTGTGATTCTAATTTTTTTTGCAACATCCTGACTAGTTGCATGACCTTTACTCTATTGTGAGACTTGTGTCCACTTTGCCACATGGTATTGTTCTTATAACATAAGTAATGTAGGGCTCTCAGAAGCAGGGGTTGTGAGAAGTGCTCCTTTGACTATTTTCCATTATTTACTAAAGGTGGCATTAATTAATCATTATTGTGCTATACTTCAACAAACAAGCAGAAGGCTCAAGTCTATGTCTCTCCTACCCCCAGAGTTGTGGCTGGATCACGATCAGTTAATAATGTGGATATAATCCTCCATATGTGATCCTAACAAGATAACAACAGACAGCTTGCAAGGGTCAGCTAAGAATTCCTGTAGATTAGTGTGCACCATTCTGATTGTCCAGTTCTGAAATAGTTCCATCTTGGGTTCAGTTGTGTCAGTCACTCCTGTGTGGTCTGAAAATCTCTTTGTGGAAGACAACTCACATTGCCTCATATGTATTGAGACAGCTTTTTTAAAAAAGTTGTAACCTAGAGATGTGTCAATAATAACCCCTTGTGATCTGAAATGGATATTTTGTTTGTTTTGCATATTCTTATGTAGTGTTCAGTCCCTCCCAATGTGGTCTGAGCAAAAAACAGCTTAGTGAGGTAATGCCTGATGCAAATTGTAAAACAGTTTTGCTTCACTGTAAAGTGAGCATACAGAATGGCAGAACAAAAACAGAATTACCTGGAAAAACTCAGCAGGTCTGGCAGCATCAGTGGAGAAGAAAAAAGTTGACGTTTCGCGTCCTCATGACCCTTCAACAGAACTGAGTAAGATTAGGAGAGGGGTGAAATATAACCTGGTTTAAGGTGGTGGGGAGTGGGGGAAGGGACAAGCAAGCAGTAATAGGAGCAGATAATCAAAAGATGTCACAGACAAAAGAACAAAGAGGTGTTGAAGGTGGTACTATTATCTAAACGAATGTGTTAATTAAGAATGGATGGCAGGACACACAATGTACAGCTCTAGTGGGGTGGGGTGGAATAAGACTAACAGGGCATAACTGTCGGCGTGACATTAGTCGTCTCAATTGCTCTGCTCCTCTCACCCATTCTAATCTGTCTCTCTCTGAACTTACCGTTCTCACAGGTCCAACCCTGACATTGTCATCAAACCCGCTGACAAGGGTGGTGCTGTTGTTGTCTGGCGCACTAACCTCTGCTTCACGGAGGCTGAGTGTCAACTCACAGACACTTCCTCCTACCTCTCCCTGGACCATGACCCCACCACTGACCATCAAGCCATTGTTTCCAGAACCGTCACTGATCTCATCTCCTCAGGAGATCTTCCTCCACAGCTTCCAACCTGATAATCGCCCAACCTCAGATGGCCCGCTTCTACCACCTACCCAAAATCCACAAACAGGACTGTCCCGGCAGACCAATTGTGTCAGCCTGTTCCTGCCCCACAGAACTAATTTCTCGTTATCTTGACTCTCTTCTCTCTCCTCTTGTCCAGTCCCTTCCCACCTATATCCATGATTCCTCTGACACCTTTCGTCACATCAACAATTTTCAGTTCCCTGGCCCCAACCACTTCCTCTTCACCATGGACGTCCAATCCCTCTACACCTCCATCCCCCACCAGGATGGTCTGAGGGACCTTAGCTTCTTCCTCGAACAGAGGCCCGAACAATCCCCATCCACCACTACTCTCCTCCGTCTGGCTGAACTTGTTCTCACACTGAACAATTTCTCCTTTAACTCCTCTCACTTCCTCCAAATAAAAGGTGTGGCTATGGGTACCTGCATGGGCCCCAGCTATGCCATTCTCTTTATGGAGTATGTGGAACATTCCTTGCTCCAGTCCTGCTCCGGATCCCTCCCACAACTCTTTCTCCGGTACATCGATGATTACTTCGGTGCTGCTTCATGCTCTTGTCAAGATTATTAATTTTGCTTCCAATCTCCACCCCTCCATCATTTTCACATGGTCCATCTCCGACACTTCCCTTCCCTTCCTTGATCTCTCTGTCTCAATTTCTGGTGATAGACTATCCACCAATATCCATTACAAGCCTACCGACTCCCACAGCTACCTCGACTACAGCTCCTCACACCCCACTTCCTGTAAGGACTCCATCCCATTCTCTCAGTTCCTTCGCCTCCGTCGCATCTGTTCTGATGATGCTACCTTCAAAAACAGTTCCTCTGACATGTCCTCCTTCCTTAACCAAGGTTTTCCACCCATGGTGGTTGACAGGGCCCTCAACCATGTCTGGCCCATCTCCCGCGCATCCACCCTCACGCCTTCTCCTCTCTCCCAGAAAGATGATAGGGTCCCCCTTGTCCTCACATCACCTCACCAGCCTCCGCATTCAAAGGATCATCCTCCGCCATTTCCGCCAACTCCAGCATGATGCCACTACCAAACACATCTTCCCTTCACCCATCTTCCCTTCACCCCCCCAGCGGCATTCCGTAGGGATCGTTCCCTCCGGGACCACCCTGGTCCATTCCTCCATCACCCCCTACTCCTCAACCCCCACCTATGGCACCTCCCGATGCCCACGCAAAAGATGCAACACCTGCCCCTTCACTTCCTCTCTCCTCACCGTCCAAGGGCCCAAACACTCCTTTCAAATGAAGCAGCATTTCACTTGCATTTCCCCAACTTAGTCTACTGCATTCGTTGCTCCCAATGTGGTCTCCTCTACGTTGGAGAGACCAAACGTAAACTGGGCGACCGCTTTGCAGAACACCTGCGGTCTGTCCGCAAGCATGAACCAGACCTCCCTGTCACTTGCCATTTTAACACTCCACCCTGCTTTCTTGCCCACATGTCTGTCCTTGGCTTGCTGCATTGTTCCAGTGAAGCTCAACGCAAACTCGAGGAACAGCACTTTTCAGCCTTCCGGACTGAATATTGAATTCAACAACTTTAGATCTTGAACTCCCTCCTCCATCCCCACCCCCTTTCCACTTCTTCCCCCCTTCCTTTTGTTTTTTCCAATAATTGTGTGTCCTGCCATCCATTCTTAATTAGCACATTCGTTTAGATAATATCACCACCTTCAACACCTCTTTGTTCTTTTGTCTGTGACATCTTTTGATTATCTGCTCCTATCACTGCTTGCTTTTCCCTACAACCACCCACCCCCAATTCTCTCCCCCCCACCTTAAACCAAGTTGTATTTCACCCCTCTCCTAATTTTACTCAGTTCTGTTGAAGAGTAATGAGGACTCGAAACGTCAACTTTTTTCTTCTCCGCCGATGCTGCCAGACTTGCTGAGTTTTTCCAGGTAATTCTGTTTTTGTTTTGGATTTTCAGCATCTGCAGTTTTTTGTTTTTATACAGAATGGCAGTTCTGGTAGGATTTGCAATTCAAACAGTACAACTTATTTATACACAATGTTGCAAAATAAAGATTCCCACATTAGCGGCTCATTTTATTTGAAGTTATTAAGATGCTCAAGTGTTCCTTCAGCATCTTTGATGATGTTTAATCTCGACAGAAGTCCTCACAGGTTTCTATTTGAAAACCTGACTGTCCTCTCAGTCTCACTGCTTGAACCTTTGCCACCCGCCACTGCACCCCCAGCAGCCTGAGTCCCAGCATGTTTTGAAGTGGCCTCCTGCTGCCCTTTGAGGTGTGCTGGTTAGGCAGTTCAAGACCTGGAAAGTTGGAGCTTCTGCGCATTTATAATATTGTGTGCACTTTTCCAAAGGATGTTGATTTACAGACGACTGACAAAGGAGAAAATAAAAGTATTTATTATTTGAAGTAATGGAAAGACAAAATATCAAAATTGCTTTCACTGAAGAAAAGAAAGTTGAGAGGGAAATTGATTCAGGTTTTTAATTTGATGTAGGTCGTTAGGTTGATTAGTGTTCTGGCGTTATACTCAATTACCCTTTTGAGACGAGAGAAAGTGAGAGAATACCATACATCCAGGTAAGTGAAGAAGTAAATCATAATTTTAAAATTAATTTGCTTTATGACAAATGGTTGGTTGTAATATATGATCTTTTACCTCAGACAGAAGGATATAGCTGTAGTAATAAAGCTTTGTGATATGTAATATTTCAGCATTGGAATCAACTTTTCAAGTTAAAGATAATAAATAATTTTATATTCTCCTTTGTCAGTCGTCTGTAAATCAACATCCTTTGGAAAAGTGCACACAATATTGTAAATGCGCACAAGCTCCCACTTTCCAGGTCTTGAACTGCCTAACGTTATAATAAGCTGCTGACCAACCAGCTATGTATTTCTAGCAATTTGTTTTTCTTTTGGATTTCTATCATTTTCATTTTTTTCCCTTTATAATTTGTGACAATTTCTTTTTCCTCTGTCTTAATCATTAGTCTACATATTCTACCTAAAGGGAAAGATGTTTGTTTAATGCATTCTTTAATGCAGGTTGCTGAGGAAACTGAGTGATGAAAGGATTTGTTAGCAGCTTACGAACAAATCAAAGCCTTTGAATGCAGTAATTTATATCATAAAAGTAATTCTCATGGTGATATCCCTACATTGTTTTATAACCAATTAATTGGAGCTTCCTTATCAACCTGCTGAGTTTCATTTAGCATAAACATACATGGTCACACTTTTACTGCACATCAAAGGACATGAAGACTGGCATATTTTAATGGGACATAATTTATGCTGTAGTATATAGGAACTGAATATAGAGAAAAATTATCTTTAGCCCACCATATACGAATTAATGTTGCCACATGTTTACTGCTGATTGTGGTTTGCTATTGCTCCACTGAGACTAAAGCTCTACTTTTGTTCTTTACTACAACTTGAGTTCAGTCAGCCAAGCTGTCATCATAAATATAAGAAGGGTGACAAAAGATCATCAGATCCAAATATGCACACTCTGTTTATTAAATGGTGCAAATTTGTGCACAGCCTCCCCAATCACTTACAATTTGAGCATCTTGAAGAAGCAAAAACACAAAAATAACTGCAGATAATTTTCAGAAAAACTGTGGAAATTCTTTCTGAAATGCCAAAGGCAATGAAGCAAGCTTCACCGTAGCTACCCACAATAAATACTAAGCATGCTTAAATGTTACTTATTCTGCACCACAATGTGCCCCTTAGTAACACAGAACAACACAGGACAGGAAATTACCATGTCTATTTATTGGGCTTGTCGCAAAGATCATAGACCACTTATTCTACTCTATCTCCAATATTCCACTCTTTCAAAAATGTATCCATCAGCCTCTTTAAATTTAGAATATCAACTGGTTTCAATATTCTGCAGGTAGACTATTGCAGACTTTTGGTTACCCTCAGTTATATTATAAATGTGTATTCCTCTTTTATTATCAAAGTTTGGAATGCCCTCCCTTTTCTTAGACCTTCTGCTAATATTGAACATTTTGCTGTCAATCGAGTTTACAAATTCTCTTAAAGATCTTAAATACTTAAAACGCTCTCAGGTCACTTGCTAATGTCACAAGATTGTGCCACCACATTTTACCTAGCTGTCTACTTGTTATCACTCTGCTATATGCAATCCCACCACTTCCACTTTGGCTGTCCATCTAGTCTTTTCCCAGCTAGGATCTATTCTGTCTCCTTCTAAATGTGCAGAATTTCATGCGTTCCTTGTCTAAAATTCTCATCAAAACATGCTCTGCTGTCACCTCCAGGCCAATCTTTTATTGTGTCAGTGTTGATCACTCTATTCTTGTAACAATAACTTGTATCGCTATGGCATGTTTCACAAAGGAATGTTATCAAATAAAATTTGACACTAAGCCGCTTAATGAGATATCCCAAAGCTAACAATTGTTATCTAACATCCTCCTCAAACAGATTTCCAAAGGCATCCAGTCTCCGCTTCTGTGTTTTCTTCAGGGCCCTGCTCTTCATGGCGACCTTGCCATGGGCCCTATATTGAAAAGAAAACTCAGGCAGAGTCTATAATGAGAGGCCAATCCACAACCGCTTGTTTTAAACTGAAGATGAAAATTATTCCCATGAATTCATGGTTCACTCTCCCACTGTCCCTATCTTTATCTTTGTTGTATCTTTGGTGATAACTCTCTGGGACTCTAAAGAGCCTGAATTAACTCCAGCACTAATGTAGTACTGCTCACATGCAGGAAGGCAGAAGACAGAGGTAGTAAAAGTGCATTAATCAAAGCAAATGAACATAGGAGGTAATGATCATAAGCTGATGATACCAAGATAATGCTGGAAAAGTGAGCAGAAATACTATATAAATCACCTGGTCTTTAGAATTGAGGGAATAATAAAATTTGCTGATTTACCAGATTGAGGGATATGGTGAATTTTGATGAAGATTGCCAGTGCTGCACATGTATATCAGTAGAAGTCTTGGCAGACAGGTCACAGATGCATTTCAATGTAGAAAGAATGAAGTGATACATTTTTGAGGCAAAAATAGAGAAAGGGAAATGCACTTCAAATGGTAAGATTTGAACTGGAGGAATTGCTGTGCAGATAGTCAGATCATTAAAGGTAGCAGTGCAAGTACAGAGAGCTATAAAAATGGAAAATTTGAATCCTTGGTTTTCTACCTGAAAACTGAAAGTAAAAAAGCAAGGTGGTAAGTTCTTAGTGTGAATTCATTAGTCTAAAATGATGCCACTGATGGGGGTGGGGGGGGGGGGGGGTTACAATTATAAAGTGAGAATTGAGAAATTAGGAATTTTTCATTAGACTGGCATTCCTTCTACACCTAACAGTCCCAGCCAAGCAGTGAAGAAATGAAAAGCGTACCAAAAGGAAAAAAATCATTAATAGCCAGGCAGAAAAGACAAGCAAGAGGGAGGTAAGTCAATGTGCTTTTCTCATTGGGGAGTTCATCATTTGACTCTCACACAGCCTGCATTGCATGGATCAGTATTTTTCAGGAGGGGTTATATATTTTCCAGCACATGGATCTACAAGACAGAGTAAATAAGCTAATTCAAGGTGAATGTCACAGAACTGATGTTGCCACATATTGATAAAAGATTGTTCTGCAGGACAACAGTAGTTGGTTAATTAATAAGATTAAAGTTACTAGAATCATGGTCCTGTGTCTCTACCTGTGCTCACTGGCTCACTGGAAAGAAATAACAAGATAATTGCACTCAATCTATGGCTGGAGGATCTATATCAGAGAGAAAGGCTACGATATGTGGACAACTGGAGGACATTTGGTGGAGAAGGTAAGATTTTTAAGAGGAAACAGCCTCTGTTTGAACTGGTTGAGCACTCACATGAGTTGACAGTGTTGAGACCAACAGTGCGAGGGTTTTAAACTGTTGGGATTGAAGATACAGAACCTCTGTGGACCAAAACCAGAATATAGCTGGCATCCAAGCTTGTGGTCACCTCAAGGATTAAGGCCAAGAGTGGAGCTAGTAGAGTCTTTAAATGTTTCTTTGTAAATGACAGAAATAACAGAAGTACTCTGTTAGTGCTACAGCTCTGTGCAGCTATGGAGAGCTTTGATATTATAGTCCTAGCATTTAGTGGTGATCAAGATGCAATATCAGATCTACATGATGGGCATTAGTGTTCATAATATAATACTCAACTTGAACCTTATGGGAAGGAGAGTTCCTGATTTCAACTACCCTCTGTGTGTTAGAACCACCGCATTAATTTTTTTTTCAGATGTAATAACGAGAATAACAATGAATGTACCTTGAGTGAAGGTACGTGTATGGGTCATCCATGTGGGCAGAATATTGGCCCAGAAACTGGAACTGAGTGAGAAACATCCTGGTTCCCTATGTTGGATCTACTTCTCCAGAATTCATTATCGATTCTGGCTGGTCAGCCACCAATTGAGTCTTCAAAGCTGTTCAAATGCTTATTCTCATTTATGATCCCCTCTGGGTTTGAATTCCCTAACTCATTGAAAACTCCCCCACCTCTTTCTCATCTATACTGATTTCTAGTCAACTGTCATAATTGTGCTCACCAACATTCACTGGATCTGCAACCCCAACATATTATTTAAAAATCCTTGTCCTAATGTGTAGGTTTCTCAAAAGGCCTCATGAGTCTGATCCTCATTTTATGACGTTCCACAACACTAAAGATATTACAAAAGTGCAAGCTATTGTTCTTGAGGAGTGTGGACATGCTGGCTCTACTATCAAACTCAGTTTTTAAATCAGAAAATCAGCTTAGTTCCAATCTGCCATAATTAGGCACATCATGGTGCTAGACCGATTTCAAAGAGACCTGGTTTGTCCCTAAGAAGAATAGTTGTTACTTTGGCCTTGTCTCAGCAATGAGACTGACATTGGTAACTCAGCAAAGGGATATTGTGGGGACAAGCCTAATATTTTTTTACCAAAGCATAGCTTTGACTAGTGCCAGGCCAAAGCCCTGCATATGATGTTTGTGCATAAAGGTAACAGGTGACAACAATTTCAATGTAATGAAACATCCCAAGATGCTTCACAGTAGCATTATATTGTTGTAAAAAGAAACATGTCGAAGCTTTTCATCTTGCACTCATCAGGACATTTCACAAGAACATCAACGTAAGAGGAAAACAACAATTTATATTGTGTGTGAAGAGAATTCTGATTGATTGGCAAGTGGACTCTGATTGGTAGAGGTGTTGCAATGGAGAATGCACCAGTGACTGTGACTGACAGTTAACTGCTAAAGATTGTTTGAAATTTAAACCAGGAAGCTTGACCCTGATTGGTCAAGGCATTGCCCTGAGGAATGAGTCAGCAAATGTCTGTCATTTATTTTGCTTAGCTGAAACAGGTGCAATGAGTGTACATGTTCTTTCTGTCTACATGATGTCAGGAAGATATAATAATTATCATTATTATTGGAATTTATTGTAAAATAAAGTAATAGTGAGATGTGTGTGTGTGTGTGAGGGAGAGACTTAATTGAATTAGTCTGGGTGCTTTGATGTAAGAAGAGAAGTTAGGTTTGGAATCTTAATTAGGTGAACATGGGCAAGTTTAGAAACATAGGTGTCAAGGGAATATTTGCATTTTTAACTAAACCAGACTAGATTGTTTTCAAAGGAGGGGTGAAATGTGTCACCTAGCCAGGTGAAATTTAGAAACAGTGTGTTTATTTTTCCCAAAGATTACTGGTAAAACTTGGTGCTATGAAAGATTTTATCAGGAAAATAAGAAGTCCAAAGACATAGTGCAACAATGGGTATTTGCATTCAAAGAGGAAAATATGTATAGAGAGAAGAGTGTTTGTAAGGAAAGGCATGTTAAAACCTTACAAGTGTGAAAAAGCCTTCAGCACTTATGCCTCAAGCTGCTGTCTTCAAAGGACTGAAGTTAAGGAAACTCACTTTGAATTCGACTTGTCCAGAGTATCATGTTTCTTTGCCCGGGTCTTTTAAAATCTGCGTATCTTACTGTTGCCTTAATGAAAGTGTAACTGGGAGTTTGATTGATTAGGGGAATTTAGAAGTTATCATAGCAGTAATTTGTAGATCTATGTATACATCTAAAATCATTTCTCTTATTAATAAATATTTAATCTAGTTTTGTAAAACCCTTAAGATTTACTGAATTCAAGGCATGCTTCTTGAAATTTACACAAACTGCAAAACAAGTTGTGGCAGTGTTTCCAGTTTCCCTTTGGGATTTGAACAACTCAGCATTTACCATCAGCTGTGCCATAACAAGGATAATGGCTACCCTGACCAGGTCATTTCATGATGTATATCACGCAAACCCATGAGCGGGCCTAAGGCCATCACTTTCGGCCCTGAAATGTGCCCAATCTATCTCAGATTGCCCTGGCAGGGCAAGGTATCTCAAAGATTTGAGCAACAGGTGAAGCTGTTTCACACTGCTATTATGCAGTAGCAACATGAGTGGCTTCTGCCACTAACAGTATGCTGTTGTCAAGCCAAAAAAACCTTCTGTCTATCCCATAAATGAGCAATGTGGTATATGTGTTAGGTTTGCAGGCCGTACGTTCCAAAGACTGATGGATTGTATCAAACAACATGTCCCAGTCACTGTTTGCAACATGTAAGGTATAGACCTACCCAACCAGCCCCTGCTTGCAAAGCTCAAAACACAGTGGGCGGAATTTTCTGTGCCCACTGGCATCAGGCATCATGGTGGGTGTGAGTGGACAATGTGGTGGGAAGGCCAAAAATTGGCTTCACGACGTTGTGAAACCAGTTTGTAATTGTCTGCTCGACCCATCAGTGGCGGGCCACGTTTCCTGCTGCCGCACTTCGGGAACTTCATTGTAACGCATCAGCATATTATTAATATAAGCACAGCTCGCCGGAATCATCCCCCCAATGCTGGATCATCCGATTACATCGGCATGCACACTGTATATAAGTGGCGTGCACCTGGCAAGCTGCACTTCGCTGAAGATTTTGGGGTTTGTTTGCCTACCCTGCTTCGGGCAGCACCCACAGTCATCAGCACCAGGCTTCACAGGCAGAACCACACCACATTTAGGGGAGCTCAAAGGCAGATCTCTACCTACCAGACCAGCCATAAGGTGGGGGTGGCTTTTCACCGGCTGCAGGGCTAAAGCTTGCATGGGGAAGGGTGAAGAAGTGGCCTCAGGCAAGGGAAGAGGCTGCAGGGTGACGACTATACTGAGTAAGGGGGGGTATCCCAGGGTGTGTGTGTGGGGCACATGTTGATCTGTGCTAATGGCCTCAAGATGGTGAGGGCTGAGGAGGCAGTCTCCACAGGAGATGATGCCAGATGGAAGTGTGAGAGAGTGAGTGATGATGTCCCTTGAGCTGGCAATGAATGAGATGCCAGTGAATATGTGATGGCCTTGTGAGTGTGAGAGTTTAGAATGATGAGATGGTTGCCTTACCCTGGTGGCATGGATGTGATCATTCATCCTCTTTCTGCACTGGATGCCCAACCTCCTCTGTGCAACATTGGCACTGACCACCACTGCCACCACCTCCCAAGCCATAGTGATGAGATTACTGGGCATCCTGCAGCCAGAGTGGGGTTGGAGGATATCATGGTGAGCCTTTAAAAGGTATTCCAGTGACTGGTCACTAAACTATTCTTGTCTTTCTTTGCTGGAGCAGTCCTGGGCTGCAAGCTTTGAGAAATGTGTGGGCACTGCAGTTTACATATGGCACCCAGAATAAGGAAACAGCAAGGGAATGGTGTGGCAGAAGATTCCAAGGCTGCCTGCCAATGAAACGGTGTATTTCCTGTGGCTGCATAATTAATGAGGCGAGATTGGGATGATGCAGCATGAAAAGCCACCATTGTGACCGGCAGGTAAGCCATCCTTTCTCTTGCCTGCTACCACACTTAGTGCAAATCTGGGACGATTCCACCCAGTGTCCAATGTTGGATGTGATTCTGCGATTGGACAACATTTGCTAAATAACCCTCAGTGTGCTAAGAATTACACTGACAACCAATTTAAGATTGTCAGTCAGGCGCACAGTGTGGTGCGTTTGTGTGTATATTAATATACAGGGCCCTGTTCTTTGCAAACAGAAAGAACATGTACACACATTGCACCTGTTTCAGCTAAACAAAATAAGTGACAGCCATTTGCTTACTTATTCCTCAGGGCAATGCCTTGACCAATCAGGGTCAAGCTTCCTGGTTTAAGTTTCAAACATTGCTTGGCAGTTAACTGTCAGTCACCATCACTGGTCCATTCTCTATGGCAAAGCCTTCACCAGAGTCCACTTGCCAATCAATCAGCAGTATCTTCACATACAATATAAATAGTTGTTTTCCCCTTATATTGGTATTCTTGTGAAGTGTCCTGATGAGTGCAAGATGAAAAGCTTCGACGTGTCTCTTTTTTCAGCAATACCCAAGTTCTGTACTACCAAAGGAGCATTATAATATGAAGTGTGACACCAAGCCACAGCTGGGAGATATTAGGTCAGATGACCACAAGCTTGGTCAAAGAGGTAGGTTTTAAGGAGTGACTTAAAGGAGGAAAGTGAGGTAGAGACAAAAGAAGTGTAGGGAGGGTATTCCAGAGCTTGGGCCTTGGACCACACATTTTTTTTTAATTTAGACTTTGCTCAAAGAAAATTGGCCATTCCAAAAGTACCATAAGTAGAAATTTTTGAAAACAGATTATCCAGAGTTTATGCGTAAAATCATTAAACTTTTAGTGATTTTAATTAAATTCAAGCATAGTTCTTTTAAAGGTCATTTTTTTCTTTCTTTGACAGACTGAACCCCTTTTTCATCTGTTACTGCATCGTTAAACAGAATTTTAAACAGAACAGAAATTTAAAACATGGCTTATATACAGTCTTAATAAAATGCACTTTATTTGATAAACTGAGCTTTGGCAGTCTTCCATCTAACAAACAGCTAGTTGAGTGTACAAAATCTCAAGTGTTAAGGAGCTAAAGCTTTTCAATAATTATGGAATGTGTAGAGAAATATGCAGAAGAGAGACTGACACAATGGAACAGCAGTACTGAATGGTGTTTGGCAGCAGTGATGGTGACACAACAAATACACAAGAATAGTGTTATCCCAAAGGGCCTCAAAGACTGGGAGCAATAAGAGAGAAAGGAAGGAGGGAAAAGAATATCATTTACATTGATCAGCCAGGCTCAATTTCTAATTGCAAATACTGTACTGTAATACTTTAAAAGATGGGGGAGGTGTCCTGGTATTGTCACTGGACTAGTAATCCAGAGACCCAGGGCAATGCTCTGGGGACCCGGGTTCGAAATCCATGGTGGAATTTGAATTTAATAAAAACCTGGAATTATCAGTCTAATGATGACCATGAAACCATTGTCGATGGTTAAGAAAATCCATCTGGTTCACTGATGTCCTTTAGTGACACCCAAGTAACATTAGTCACTAAAGGACATTTCCTCCCTTTAGGGAAGGAAATCTGCCATCCTTACCTGGTCTGGCCTACATGTGATTCCAGACCTACTCTAGCAAGCCACTCAGCTGTCTCAAGCCGCTACAAAGCCTCAAAAAAGGAATGAAACCAGATGAACCACCAGAAACAGCAAGCTCAGCCCTGTCGACCCTGCAAAGCCCTCCTTACTGATATCTGGGGGCTTGTGCCAACGTTAGGAGAGCTGATTCACAGACTAGTCAAGCAACAGCATGAAATAGTCATTCAGATAATGTCCCAGACACCACCATCACCACCCCAGAGTATGTCCTGTCCCACTGACAGGACAGACACAGCAGAGGTGGCAGCAGAGTGGTATTCAGTTGGGAGGGAGTTGCCCTGGGAGTCCTCAACATTGACTCTGGACCCCATGAAGTCTCATGGCTTCAGGTCAAAAATGGGCAAGGAAACCACCTGCTGATTATCACGTACTGCCCTCCCTCAGCCGATGAATCAACGCTCCTCCATGTTGAACACCACATGGAAGAAGCACTGAGGTTTGCAAGGGTGCAGAACGTACTCTGGCTGGGTCAATATTTTCCTTGAGTGAAAAGAAAAAGGCATTTTTCCATTTGGAGGCACTTCATAGAGATGCAGTATGGATAAGAGGTGAACCAAATGTAGGTCTAGAAGTTACATGTCACAGATATGACTGAATGGAGTTCAGACACTTTCATATGGATAAAGTGCAAAACGATGAGAGGCATTTTCTTATCTGGAAGAAACAGGGGCAGTTTCCGAGAGGCTGCAAAATAAAGTCAAAGCCCAAGTCCATCCTGGTAATTAGCTGAGGTGATGCATTAACAAAGACTAGTGCAGCATACCTGCTCTCTTGGCTGTAAAATATTTTGCAGTGCACCCAGAAGAGAATTCTATGTGATGAGAATTAAGATGTGGAGGGGAATATATTTATTAATTATCTGTTTAGCTTAGTATTAAACCTGGATAAATTGTATTGCTTCAAAATAAAAATGGTATCCGAAATGAGAAACTGTCTTGCCATAAATGATTAAGAATTACTCTCCAATTGCCACACTAACACAGATAACTTATATTTTGTATTTGATAATGTTCAGCAATGTTTAATTATCTGATGTAACCTTGAACACAAACAAACATACATTAACTATAGCAATGTCTCACAGGCAACTACTGTTGCTGCTAACTGTCATCAGAGCTTGGCCATTACAGATTAGATAGAATTAAAGTCTACTTAGCAGGCTCTTTATCTAAAGTGTTCAATGTGAAACTTGTAGGAAAGGTACGATAATTTGGAGTAATACTCTATGCTATTCTCTCATCTGTATGGACTCCTCAAACAAAAAGGCTATTTTAACCTATTTCTTACTTTGCTATTCCAGCATTTACACAGAATCAATCCTCCTGTTTTTCTGGTCTCCCTTAATTACAATTATCCATTACAAAAACTGTCATTGTTAATAAAGAATTTTATGGAATGTCTTGTTTCACTAAGTCACATATTTCTTTAACTTGCACAAATGAGTGACTGAAATACTTGACCAAGAACAAAACTTCAAACCATCCAAACATTACTTGCCTTTGCCTAGAACTCCTCTGCACTACCATGGAGACCCTTATCCATGAGTGCAAATACTCTTCTAGTTGACTTTTCAAACTCCACCTCATCCAGAATTGTTCTGCCTGTGCTCTATTCTGTGAGAAGTCCTGTTCATCGAACACTCACTTGCTCCTTATCCTTCAATGCATGGATTTCAAAATACACATCGTCCGTCACTAATCTCTTAATGACTTGCCCATACCCTACTGCTCCAACCACATCCAGCTTCATTTCGCAGTTTGTATCCTCCATCTCTCTAAATTCAGATTACTATGTGCCCCTGCCACACCCACCCACCCATCCATCCATCCCCTCCATTGGTCAGTGGCACAGCCTTCAGCCATCATGGCTTCACAGTTTTAATCTCTATCCAAACCAATTTACTTTGCTCCACTTCTCTCCACCTTCAAAAGCCTCCTCAAATCTACTTCTTTGACCACTCCAACCTCTTCGTGAAGCATCTTGAGATTTTTTTGCATTCTTCATGACATTATAAAAGTATACAGTGCTGTTGGCTGGTGTTACTTGCAAACCACACCTATATTGTGAAGGGTGGCCTCTTACTTTGCTAATTGAATTATAAGCTCAGAGCTGGAATATTGTTCCCACTTTGTAGCTTCCATTACTGTTACACACTCTTTGGTCACAGTGGGATCAGGTCTAACTTTAAAAAACAATTTACTTCTCACATATTTTACTGTCTTTTAACACACTTGACCAAGAATGCATACAACTATTTTGTTTATGAAAAGATGTGAGGATATTAAAATTCTAAAATTTAAAAAAATTACATAACAGGACAAGCAGCATTTAAAATATCAGCTAATGTTTTGGGTGGCACTCCATCAAAACTGTGGCACGAGAGCACATTTTTAAAATAATTAGGTGCAGTAACAGAACTTTAATACTCTATGCTCTATTTAAGATACTAATCCAATCAGCTCCCTTGTGAATGTATTTAGTGATCATGTCTGATAACTATCAGTTTTGATAACTGAGCATCTGAAACAGATGTAGGATGCTTTATGTATTTTCAGGATCTTTTTTTCACCCTTTCATGGAACATGGGCATAGCCAGCAAGGCCAGCATTTGTTGCCCATCCCTAATTGCCCTTGAACTGAGTGGCTTGCTGGACCATTTCAGAGGGCATTTAAGAGTCAACCACATTGCTGTGGGTCTGGAGTCACATGTAGGCCAGACCAAGTAAGGATGGGAGATTTCCTCTGGTTCTATTAAAAGTTAATTATGAATTAAATTAGCAATATTTTCAAAATAAGAGGTAAGTCCATAGCCTTTAAATTAAAATATCTTTATATGGAAAATTATTTACCGTAACTTGCAAGCATTGTGAAAAACAAATTACAAAATATGTATCTTTTTGTGATCATTTAAGGAACCTCATATCTTTTGGTAATCGGGAATACAACTTAGGGTAGAATCTGGATAATTCTGCTCTGAAACTGACAGAAATAAATTGGTTGCTCAGTTGACCTCTGCTTCTGAAACTTCCAGAGCTCCACCAATTTTGAGGAACAAACACTTTGAAAATTTACCCTATAGTAATTAAAATATAAGGGAAACAGAAGGGTGGTGTTAACTTCCTCTGTAAACATTAAAAATATCATTACAACTATGTCACTTTATTATGGTATACTCCAAATTAGGATTATGATGCATAAGAGGATTCCTGCATGTTTACAGATGCAATCAGTAATCCTCATCTGGTTGATTCACAGCATCTGATCATGTCAAATTGAAGGGTTGTGGTGAGTTCTTTAACAGATTATGTCAGTCTTCTGGGTTTTGCCAATTCTACTCCCTCTTCTTGCAGAGTGTACATGGAAGGGCCAAGCTCCTTAATTTTGCCACTGCCGAGGCATTCTTGATCCTTATAGAACACAGCAAACTGTAAACAACAACATGAGTATTAAAACATTACAAACTGTTTGACCAGACTTCTAACATATAAGATATATTCTTATCAAAGGCACTACTAGAGGGTATTTTGCTTCTTTGCAGATGGTTAGAGGGGAGTCAAGATGCTATTTAGCAGTACAAGTTCAATTAAGACTCTGGAATGTGTCTCAACATGGCAGCTTTGAGCCAAGCATCTGTCAGAGCTTTCAGAAGTTGCTACAGAATCCTTTTAGAACATGTACATAAATTCCTCTGGAGCCAGAAGACTTGCATACTGACAGAGAAGCTTCACTAATTTCCAGAAACCTGCAGCTTGTTGCCTCAAAATTACTCAACAGTGTAATCCAGCAGGCTAAATGACAATAGTAGTTAAATGGAGGGCATAATGACTATAAAATGGAATCAAATTTAATGCGTTTTTACATCCTGTTTCACTCTTTGACAAGTAAGGGGGCTGGTTTTGCAGCTTGCATCTTGCCTTAGGCAAAATGCTTTCGGCCTGAACACATGCACTATTCTTGTTTTTAAATAGCAAAGCACTGACACTTATTCGTCTCTTGTCTTAATCACATAACCAATAAAATAAATTCCCTTGAAAGTTCCAACTAAAATTCACAGTCTTACTTAACTGAAAAATAACCAAGATTTAGCTAGTTTTTTTAAAAAAGGAAAATCCATTTTATAACACCTTTCACAACCTCAGGACCAAAACCTTTATAGCCAATTAAGTACTTTTGAAGGGTTGTCACTATTGTAATGTAGGAAATGCAGCAGACAATTTTGTGCACAGCAAGGTGGCACAAACAGCACAGGGATGATGACCAGGTAACCTGTTTTGGTGATGCTATTTGAGGGTAAACATTGGCCAGAACACTGAGGATAACTTAAATAAAAACAAAAAAACTGCGGATGCTGGAAATCCAAAACAAAAACAGAATTACCTGGAAAAACTCAGCAGGTCTGGCAGCATCGGTGGAGAAGAAAAGAGGATAACTTGCCTGCTTCACAGAACAATCAAATCCTGTACTGCAAAATTACACAATAGAGCTGACTGAACCCTTCCAGGATACATGTTGCAGACATCTGTGAAGGGGTGTGTACACCTCAATCCTGTGGCTACATTTTGGATGTTAGATTTTTAAACATATTAAGCTTCAATTAATTTTCAAGCAAATAATTGCTTTGCCTCAAATTAAAAAAACTTCAGTTTTTTCAGGACACAGTAGTCCAGAACCTGGAGTCTAAATCTTGATGTTACCACAGAGCTGCTGCAGCCTAAATGTAACAGTGGTTCACCCATCTGTGTAACATGGCAACTTGGGTGACATGAGGTAAAAACATTACACACCTTATTGATCTTGAAAGAAACTGGCATCACAGATGTAATATTTGTAACACTACTGAGCTAGCACTTGATAAAACTTGCTTAAGATGCAAGTAACTTTTATCTTGCAATTACACTATATTATTAGGCATATGAATACTGAATGCACTTGATGAAATCATGAGACATTCAGCAGGTAGAAATAAATGGGCACATTCTTCCATCTCAAATTACGTCACTTATTCTAACATTTCAAAATATTGTTTTGTTTTATCTCTAAATGAGATTTGTAACATTTCTTCAAGATGCAAAAACTTTATAGATTCATTCCTCCCTCCTGCCATCCTAAATCTTCCTTTATTTCAGTTATTTGCATGGTTGCATATTTTTCTTCCTCTCCCATTCTTCAGTAGATTTTTTGTTGAAGCTGCTGATGCAACATTGGATAAGGCAGTATTTTCCCACCATTAAGTCTCCAGCGATCAGCACCTTGAACAGGAGCAGGGCATTCAGCCCCTCCAGCCTGTCCCATGATTCAGTCAGACCATCCATGTCCCTTAAAACCCTCACTCAACAAAAATCTGAGTTTTGAAATTTTCAATTAACTTACAGCAAAAAGGGGGTATGAAAACACATTGGCAGGAAAATCTAAAGTTATTTTACAGGTACATTAAGAGTAAGAGGATAACTAGAGAAAGAGTAGGGCCCATTAAGGACCATAGTGGTAATTTGTGTGCAGAGCCAGAAGACATAGGTGGGTTCTAAATGAGTACTTTGTGTCGGTGTTCACAAGTCAGAGGGATGACGTGGATATGGAAATCAGGCAGAAGGACTGTGATATAATTAAAGAAATTAGCATAGAAAGGGAGGAGGTTCTAAGGGGTCTGGCAGGCTTAAAAGTAGATAAATAACCAGGCCTGGATGAAATGTATCCCAGGCTGTTGAGTGAGGCAAGGGAGGAAATAGCAGGGGCACTGGCAATAATTTTCAAGAGAGGTGCCAGAAGACTGGAGGACAGCCAAGGAACTACAGGCCAGTCGATCTAACCTCAGTGATCGGAAAACTATTGGAAGCAATTCTGAGGCCCAGAATTAATCTACACTTGGAGGCAGGGATTAATCAAGGACAGTCAGCATGGTTTTGGTAAGGGGAGGTCATGCCTGACCAATTTGATTGAATTTTTCTAAGAAGTGACCAGGTGTGTAAATGAGGACCTACTTGGACTTTTGAGAAGGTCCCGCATGGGAGACTGATAATGAAGATAAGAGCCCATGGGATCCAAGGCAATTAGGCAAATTAGATCCAGAATTGGCTGAGTGGCAGGAAGCAGAGGGTGATGGTCAAGAGGTGTTCTTGTGACTGGATGCCTGTGTCCAATGGGGATCCACTGTGATCCGTGCTGGGTCCCTTGCTGTTTGTGGTATATATAAATGATTTGGACTTGAATGTAGGAGGATTGATCAGTAAGTTCACAGATAACATGAATATTGGTGGGCTGGTAAATAGTGAGGAGGATGGCCTTAGATTACAGGAGAATATAGGCGGGCTGGTCAGATGGCTGATCAGTGGTAAATGGAATTTAATCCAGATAAGTGTGTGGTGATGCACTTGGGCAGGACAAACAAGGCACGGGAATACACGATGAATGGTAGGCCCCTGGGAAGTACCGAGGATCAGAGGGACCTTGGTGTGCACGTCCACTGGTCCCTTGAGGTAGCGGGACAGGTAGATAAGGTGGTTAAAAAGGCATATGGGATACTTGCCTTTATTAGCCGAGGCATAGAATATCAGAGCAAGGAGATTATACTGGAACTGTATAAAACACAGGTTGGGCTACAGCTAGATAATTGCGTGCAGTTCTGGAATCTGCATTATAGGAAGGATGTGATTGCACTAGAGAGAGTGCAGGGGAGATTTACCAGGATGTTGCCTGGGCTGGAGAATTTTAGTTATGAGGAGAGATTAGATAGACTGTGGTTATTCACCCTAGAGCAGAGAAGATTGAGGGGGGACATGATTGAGGTGTATAAAATTATGAGGGGCATAGATAAGGTGGACAAGAAGGAACTTTTACCCATGGCGGAGGGATCAATAACCGGGGGCATAGATTTAAGGTAAGGTGCAGGAGGTTTAGAGGGGATGTGAGGAAGAATTTTTTCACCCAGAGGGTGGTGGGAATCTGGAACTCACTGCCTGAAAGGGTGGTAGAGGCAGAAACCCTTATAACATTTAAGAAGTATTTGGATGTGTACTTGCGATGCCATGACATGGCATAGCATACAAGGCTATGGGCCTAGTGCTGGAAAATGGGATTAGAATAGTTAAGTACTTGTTTGACCGGTGCAGACTTGATGGACTGAAGGGCCTTTTTCTGTGCTGTACACCTCTATGACTCTACTCTCAACAGTTTATTGAGGAAGAAAGTTTCAGATTTCCATTACCCTTTGTTTGAGGAAGTGCTTCCTGACATCACCCCTGACCAGTTTAGCTCTAATTTTCAGTAGTTTTTAAAATTTATTCCTTCATGGGATGTGAGCATCGCTGGCAAGGCCAGCATCTGTTGTCCATCCCAATTGCCCTTGAACTGAGTGGTTTGCTAGGCCATTTCAGAGGGAAGTTAAGAGTCAATCACATTGCTGTGGGTATGGAGTCAAAAGTAGGCCAGACCAGGTAAAGAATGCAGATTTCCTTCCCTAAAGAACATTAGTGAACCAGATGGGTTTTTACGACAATCAATGATAGTTCTTATGCTCACCATTACTGAGACTAGCTTTAAATTCCAAATTTTTATGAATTGAATTTAAATTCCACCAGCTGCGCTTGTGGGATTTGAACTCATGTCTCCAGATGAGAAGCCTGGGCCTCTGGATTATCACTACGCCACCGTCTCCCCCATTTTCAGTATATGCCCTCTTGTTCTGAACTCCCCCACCAGAGGAAATAAGGTAGATAGAGAGGAACTATTAAATCATTTAAATCATCATAAATACCTCAACTAGATCACCCCTTAATATTTTATATTTGAGGGAATACAAGCCCAATCTATGCAACCACTCCTCAAAATTGAGCCCCAGTATCATTCTCATGAATTTGAATTGCAGCATCTCCAAGGACCAATGTATTCTTCCTTAGGTGCATTGCCCAGAACTGAACACAGTAGTCTAAATGCAGTCTAACAAAGTTTTGTACAACTGCAATATAATTTATTTATATTCTAGTCACCTTGAGATAATGGCTAATGTTTCATTAGCCTTTTAAAATCATTTTTTGTGCCTGCTTGCTAGATTTAGTGATTTCTGTACATGGACCTCCAAAATTTCCTGTTCCTCCACAGTTCTTAGCTTATCATTTAGAAAATACACTGATCTAATCTTTAAATCCAAAGTAGATGATCTCACACCTCCCTTGTTTTACAAGTGCTCTTTGATGTTAATCTTGGACATGATTGTAATGCAAGGTGCTTCATGATTTAGGCTTATACTTAATTGCAGGTGCATTACTTTGCCAGAAGCACCATCTTTTAGATAAGACGTCAAATAGAGATACCATTTGCCTGTTCAGGTACATGTAAAGGATCCCTTAGCACTCTTCAAGGAGCAGAAAAATTCACCCAGTAATTTTGTAAATGTTATCGTTCAACCAACGCTAAGAAAACAGATTTTAATTTTGCTTTTCTTTTAACCTTTCATATTTGTTTTTGGGATGTGACCAACCCTTTTAAAGGTAACATTTCACAAATTACCATATTTATTGAATTTAATTTATCAAATGCCATAGTTAAGCTTAAACTTATGACCTCTGGGTTGCTAGTCCAGCATTGTAATCACAAGGATACCCACTAGACAAACCTTCGACCTTATCATTGGGTATGGGTATTCCAGCTACTGTTTTAGGTACTATGTAGGAATGGAGACAGCATGGCAAATGCTACTTCTGGCACCAAGCAAAATAAAAATAATTATATTAATATCACAGTCAATTTAGCAAAAATGATAGAAGTGTGTCCTGAGAGGAGAGTTTTAGTAAAAGAAAATCAGTGTTTCTCAAAAAGAACTGTTCTCTCATCACTTCAATTCCAAAGAACCAGTTTCATAAAATGCTCGAATGTGGTAGATTTATACCCTTCGCCATTGCTCATTCCATTTACCTAACCTCTATTAGATTTATCTTTAAAGTGGAAGAATATGGTAGAACTCACTTGTCCTGGTGTTGGTGCTCTGACTGGGTTAGCAAGAGTCACCCAAACTGTATCATCTGGATTTAGGGTTAACTGACACTGCACTGAAAGAAAAAAAAAATACAATTTGAAGGAAGAGTATTTACAATCTGAAAATTTGTGGTTGACCATTCCTGACACTCAACAAATGAGGAAAACTCATTATATATGGATTCAAAGGGAATTGAAGGAAATGGGGATCAGTTCCAAAAGTGGAGTTGAAGTCAAAGATCAGCCATGTTCTTAGTGATAAACAAACTATGTTCGAGAGGCTGTATGGCCTCCTTCTTATTCTATTTCTTATGTTCTTATTAAAAAGTATTGGCAAGGATAATTAGTGAAATGAAACTACAACTAAGATGAAGGAAAATGCTTTTACTAATGTGAAGATTTTCATTCTGCCCACATTCCCTGTTAGGTTAAATGTCTCAATTTGAAGTTTTTGCACTATATATAGTCTTTAAATTAGTAAATGGGCTGCATTGGCTTAGAACGAACATTGTCTTTCAACCTGGGGTCAAATTCAGTTTGAGTTCACAAATTAAAGTCTTCCCTCTATCAGCAATAAGGTCAACAAGAGAAACAAGTTTAGGCAGTCTCAAAGATCATTTATCTACAGCACAGAGCTGCACATAATTCAACAGTAAACTCACTCACGATCTCATTTAGGACAGTTACAAGGACAGCAAAACAGAAAAATTAAATTATTGATGACAGTTGGAGAAAGCTTTAAACCATTTTACACTGGCCTGGGGTTGCTTAATCTTTATAGCAAGTACAAAAGGCAAGGACATTTCTACTTCCCATTCACACAACAAACAATTCCCTGTTCAATATCAATCACATCAGTGTATCCTTGTCAGCTGTAACAGTTTGTTGTACAGCCAGTCAGGAAATTATTCAACAAATTCAGGCGTTTTGCTAATACTGGCATCACATCTTAGAATGTGTAGGGAAAAAGTGGTTAAGCTAATATTAAATAATGCAACAAACACTACCATTTACTTCAAAGGTGACTAAAATAGTTGCTTACTTTCACGTACTGAAACACTGTCTACTTGGTGCAGATACATACAAGCTAAGCTGACCAGTTCTTACCAAGTGGCATCTGGTGTTGGAAGCGAAAGCTACACTGCATCACTCCGTCCCTGAGCAGTTCTAATGGTGGATCCTGAGCAATCCAATGGACTGGTTGAGTTTGGAGTGAATTCCTGTACAAAGCTGGATGAGTGGTTCCTGGTGCCTGACAGACAACATATATGGTCTTTCATTAAACTTATTTTTACTTATTTAAACTTATTTTACTTGGGAAGACAGATTCACACAGGCCAGAGTGTTTAAGAGGCCATCCAACTGGCAGGAAAAAGGGTAGCAGAGGATATTTGACCCTCCCTCAAAGGCAACATGTAATTAAATATTTAAACTAATATGCTAGCAATAAATTGATAAAATTAACCATCAGAACCCCATTAAAAGGAAGTATTGTGTTCAAACATATATAATATTCTTATCAAATAAGCAACCCCACCCCACTCACACGCACCCTCCAGAAAAATGAAAATAGCTGCAAAAGCTGACAGTCTTGAGAGCTGAATTAATGCAAAACATCACTGGCAGATGTCTAGAGATGTACAAAATTTTTGTCTAAACATGTCTAAATTGCTGAATATCTTGGTGTATATCACTGTTTTGATTTGAAGAAGAACAGAAATAGTCCGTGTCCCCTGCCCTACTTTCAACGTGTCAATGTAGATTCGGCAGCACATTACCAAGTGACCTGCACATAGTTGTATGTTAAGAAAGGCATCATAGGAGTAATTAAAAATTTTAGAAAACAAGACAGGTTTGGAAAATGATACTTGAATTAAAAATTTAAGCATCTCATGAGGAAGAGATGAGGCAGAGAGCAGGAGCTAAAGCAGAGATGATAGCAGCCAGCGGTGGGAAGGAAAAAGGAGCAGCCAGCCCATAGCCAACCACTATGAACAGATGGAGGCGTGAGTTTGGGGTGGGGGTGCGAGTGTTCAGATTCCTCAGATTACAGCGGTAGAAGCAGGTGACAGGATAATCACCAGGAGCAACTGGAGAATAAGAGAGACAGCAGCAGTGGGGAAGCTTGGGGCAGAACTAAAAGGAAAGCTGGAAGGAGAAGAGACACACAAAATGGAAATGGGAGAAACAGGAGTTACATGTGCCTCTTACTGTAAAAATCTTGGTTTCACTGGGGCTTTTATATTAACCAGAGATTTACTGCAAGAGATGTGTGTATTTCTCTCACACCTGACTCTCACACATCTTCTCGTCAGTTCTACTGCTTCCAATTCTATTCGGTTCTGGTTAACTCATTGGAATGAAATTTAAACTACGAGGAGATTTTTCTTTGATAAACAAGAAGTTTCAATGTCATCTAATTGAGGTTTTGAAGGTGATTGAGGGAATTAATAAAACCAGACTGTGCAAGTTATTCACTATGACCACTCGGCTATCTGCAATTCTGTAACTATAGAAATTGCAGTAGAATTTTTGCTGCACTAAGCAAGTTGAAACCCTACTACTGATAAAGTGATTAGTCATCAACATACTAAAAATCCCTTTGAGATAGAGGAATTTAGCCCCAAAGACTTCTTCAACAGCACCTCCCAAACCTGTGATCTCTACCACCAAGAAGGAGAAGGAAGGCAGGCACATGGGAGCACTATCACCTCCAAGTTTCCCTGCAAACACATGCCATTGCAACTTAGAAATATATCACTATTCCTTCATTAGTGCTGGGTCAAAATCCTGGAACTTCTTACCTAACTGTACGGTGGGACCTCACCACATGGACTGCAGCATTTCAAAAAGGCTGCTCGCCACCACCTTCTCAAGGAAATTCAGGGATGAGCAACAAATGCTGGCCTTGTTGCCAGTGAAACCTATATCCATGAAAATGAATTTTAAAGACGTAATAAAATCAATTCTAATGTTGTTAACTGGGTAGTTGCATAGTGGGCCAGTAAAGTAATCCATTTGTGTCAAAAATGCAGGTCCAGACATCTCAAAAACATATTAAAACCTCTACCAGTTTGAATTTATTATGTGCATACCCAAGCTTCACTGTGATGAAATGTCCAATGTACATATTTATTCAGTAAACTTTGTGTTTCTAACTTATCAATGGGTTCCACAACACTCACCACAAACACATCCCCCGTATTTATCTCTTTATCTACTACAAACCAGGCATCTCTTTGGCCACCTATCCTGGCTCGTTGTCCCAAAGTGAACAGAAACCAACCTAAAAGTTCACATAAAGAGAGTAAATTGAAATGTATAAGCAGATCTTGGCTTTTTTGCAAACATTTTATAATATATCATTGATTACTAGTTCATAACATATTCAGACTGCGTTACCTATCTAGTCTTCAATGGATTGTAAACATTGAGATAATACTACAATTCTTTAATCCTTGGATGCAAAATAAGGTCTCAATTGCACTGCCTATTATCAAAATGTTTAACTTGTACATGAGTGTAACTTCTGTGCTGTAATCTCAATATTCATATCACTGTTGTGAAGTATTTGATCATCACACTCAAAATTTAAGTTGCACTTCAACCTGTTCAACAACATGCAAAACAGACAACAGCTAAATCCATCAAAAGGTCCACTCTAGTTTTTGATTTTGATTTTGAAAGTTTATTTAAATCTTAGTAAAAGGACACAAAAGGAAGTTTAGAGCTGCTGAATGCCCATCAAACCAACAACCATGTGTAGAAGTTGATTCAATCAAAAGTTTTACTTGGATGATTGTTTACGATTTTGTCTGGCAAAGTGCAGAATAGAAAAAAAAATGGTTCATCCTAACACAAATGCTAGAGGAAAGACTGAACTTTTCCCGAGTAGTTCCAAATTAAGCACTGTGTTTGCAAATGCCACAATTTCAAACAGATGTCATTTCCATAATGTAGTAAGTATGACAAAACGTCTTGTGCGGAGTTTATCGAGAAAGCAACTTGTCTTTTAAAGGAGCTAAATAGCATAACTAAAGCTTCAGTGATTTTAAACAATTTTAGTTCATTAGATATACAGGTCCTGTCTAACAATATGAGATTTATATTTAAATTTAATTGAGCTCACCCATATCCCATTATTGCCAGGAGCACTATTTTGGAATAAGATCAACAAATAGCTGTATATCCCATTGTACCGTAATGCCACAGGAGCCTGTACATTTTTTTCACTCCAAATTAAAACTCATACCTCTTCAGAGGGGCAGCCTGCTTTCTTGCAGAACACTTCTGATGTTGCCATTAGAGTGTTTATAGTGAGCTGTTATTACTCGACTCCTATTAGATTATCCCTCTGAGATAGGTGACCCAAACCTATATATTGCATTATGCTCATGCTCCAACATTGCTTTGTAATGTCACCATTTACAAAATATACAAGACTGGATTTTCTTAGTCTTATGCCTGGGTTGTTAGATTGACTTGGTGCAGCGAACACAGGAAAGATTGGGTAGTGTTGAGTACACACCCAAATGGAGACTGGCCAATTTTAGGTTGCTGACAAAACAGATGCTGCCGCCAAAAGCAGCAAAGAATAAGCATTCCATAATGTCTTTAGTTTGCCAAGTCTTGTTTAGACCAAACTAACCAAACGACTGCTTTAAAAGTGCATAAAATGATCTGAAATGGAAGACAACAAACTATATTAATAAAGAGTCTAGGTTATCTGCAGTGACTTACAGAAACAGAAAGATCTTCAAGTTTTCCCGTCAACTTTTTCACATAAATTTTTGTACTAATTTTTTTAAGCATTTTAACTACCTTTGTGTGTTCCCATAATTTTTCCATCTTCTATAGAAACAAAATTTCCAGGTCGAGGTTCTAGATACTAAAAAATGTTTTAAGAATGAAATTACTTTGAATGTTCACAATTAAGATCAAGTAACTTCTATACAAATATCTTGTCAAAACTCAACAAAGCAGATGCATTTGGCTGTTCAAAACACTCAGTAAGCAGGCATTGAATTTGAATCCTACTCTTCCCCAGAAGGCAGTAGAGACTGGGTTATTGAATTTATTCAAGATAGTTAGATAGATTTTTGATAGACAAGGGAGTCAAGGGTTATAAGGGGCAGATAGGAAAATGAAGTTGAGATCTTAACCAGCCGTGACCTTATTGAATGGCAGAGGAGGCTTGAAGGACTGAATGGCCTACTCCTGCTCCTAGGTTCTATGTTCTGTGAATCAAGCCCAAGCCAATGGAATTAATGTCTTTTCCACCTGTCTGTTTTACAGGCCTTAAATAAAATAAGCTTGGATATTCTGAACCTGATTGTACAAGTTCACAGCACAATGCTGTCTAAAATTCAGCATCGTCTTAGGAATTTTACTTAAATCAGGATGACTGGTATGAGTAACGGAAATGTCAAATTGGTGCCGTAGGAAATACTCTTCAATAGTTTGAGAAAAGATATATTTGTCTAGAAATTACTGTTGGCCAAGTGGACACTTAAAAGATTTATATTACACTTTATGTCTGACAGGCTTATGGGGGCCTCAATCAGATTATTTTAAGCAGAATGTTGTATGAACGCATTAAATGTTCATTCACTGATATCGGCAGCAGTAAATTCTAGGCTATAGTAAAGGGAGAGCAGAACCTTATATCTAATTCACAATTTTGATTTTTGATCCTTGATCTGAACACAGTCTGTAAAAAGTGAAAACAATTGTAATTCCCAACACAGATGATCCTATTTTTAAAAATAGGACTGATACAAAAAAAACTGCACACTTACCTCAAGAATAAAGTTTTCAAAATTTCTTTCACCTATAAAACAGATTCCCATACTCTGCAAGAACCAAAAAATAAATATCACCCAAAGGAAGCATTTAACAACTATAAACAGAATCGATGATTTCTCCAAAAGTAATTGTAATCAATGTTCAAGGTTGGAGAATGAAATAACGATTAAACAATGTCTTACTTCTTTTCTTTTTAATGTATGGTGAAATCCTGCTTCTGCTGCTATCTCCTTTACAACATTTTTCCTCAACTCACCAAGGGGAAAGATGGTGTGTCGCAAGGCATGCTGTGATATCTGACTCAGAAAGAATGTTTGGTCTTTCTTTGGGTCAGCTGCCTGTAAGAGTTTCACAGCTGCAACAGGTAGGACAAATGGGTAGTTAGAGGCAGAATGGCAATCATTTACATAGGCTAAGATTAAATTTAAAACTTTGTACAATTTAAGATTATTGATTTCAACATTTAATTTCAGTACCAACTCTCAAGTTTCCCTAACATGACAGCTGCATAAATGAAATTACTTCATATCATATCACAGCATTTTATTATTCCGTTTTGTCAAGAAAACTTTGCTCATCAAATACCATTCCTGCCTGGTTCAATAACCTGTGCTTTTAAAGAGTCTACTTTCCTGAGACCACAGTACCAGGAGAGACATCCAAAAAGGATAGCACTCTCAACTACAGCTGTGTAGAAGAGTTTCATGATCATTGGATTTAAACAAAAGGATTTTAATTTTCTGAGGTAGCATAATTGTGTATGTCAAAATAAAAGCAAAATACTGCGGATGCTGGAAATCTGAATCAAAAACAAGAAGTCTGGAAAAACTCAGCAGGCCTGACAGCATCTGTGGACAGAAGGACAGAGTTAACGTTTCGAGTCCATATGACTCTTCTTCAGAACTTTCTTTGATGGAAGGTATGTTCGTTCGTGCCTGCCTAATTTCCCTCCATTTGCGCCACCTGTGCTGTAGTTGATAGTTCATACTCTAACTCTTTTCAGAGATTTCCCAGTTCTGGTCTCCTTCGCAATGTGCTTTCTCCATATTAATGTCCTCTTCCACTTATCATATAACTTTACCATTCTCTTGTTGGTGATTTCGCTCTACATCAATCAACTTTCTTCTGATCTCTCTTCCACCCTTGTTTTGCAAACTACAATCCTCTTGTGCTTCAATGGCCAAATTGCTACGCCTTGATCTCTAAATGCTTTGACGAGACAATAAAAATATTCCTTCTTACAATTCTTAAAAGACATATTATGCTTTCTTTAAATTTAAATTTGGATTACTTTCTTTTTACCGTTTTATTTCCTTTCCAATGGTGCATTTACACTAAGCTGTAATGTCAGTGCAAAGCAATTTCATTTTGCACCAATTTATACTGTAAATGTCGTCTGAATCACATGTCAGAGCTCAACCTAGCAATGAATGAAGTGTAGTCTCACTTCACTCCATATCAAGTCAGGCTTTGACTCTAGATTTAAACTTCAGAAGTTTAGCAAATATTGCTCCACATCCATGCTAAATTTGCTATCTAAATGCATCCTAAATCTATCTTATATGACTTTTTCTTTAAAAAAAATTATCTGATTTAATTAACTAAATTAATGTGGTTAATTTCTTACAGAAGTATTATCTAGATCTGTCCAGCTTATTGTCTCATCCTAAACAGCAACTGCAGTTTAGATCTAATTACATGCCTTCCTCAGCCTCATGGTGTGAGGGAGGAAGTAAGCATTCTATAGACAAGGAGAGAATAAAAAAGTAAATGAGCAACTGGCTCTTAGGAAACATACTCACTCCACCCATATACAAATGGCACCTCTGCTAGAGTCACACTTTTGCCACCTAAGCCACGCTTGTATGTTTAAATAATGGTAACATAAGGCCAAGGTCATTGCAGCGCATTGATTAATGTGAACAGACACCCATATTAAAGGGTTATTGATAGTGACACAGCCAATGATAATTTATTGACTCATTGTTGATATAAAGAGATATCTCGTGGCATATGTACATAGATTTATTTTAATGAACAAATTGGTACAAGCTGAATGGAAAATACAGGCAAATTAGCTCAGAGCATGTAGTTTAATTATTTGTCTGTGCAGATCTTCAGAAACAACCCAAGTAAATTAGATGAGTTTCCACAGTACTCAAATTGAATTTTTTGTAAAGAAACACTACATAGGGACAAATTAAGCAAAATAGAAATTTAATGTCAAAACAAAAACAGAATTACCTGGAAAAACTCAGCAAGTCTAGCAGCATCGGCGGAGAAGAAAAAAGTTGATGTTTCGAGTCCTCAGAAATTTAATGTCCTTTACTCACCATCCTTACAGTGGTTATCAAAACTATCTTCAGTTCTTTTAATAGATTTTTGTTGGAAAACTTCTTCATCATGCTGTGATGTTCTGGCATAATGACCAGTTGCCATTGCATCTGCCCCTAACTCAATATAAAAAATGTGTTAGTTATGCAAATGCTGCACATTCTATCTTCTCTTTAGTTAAACACAGGAATACACATTTTTTCTGATTGAATGGTTGAAGTGAGAGTCTCTACATTAAGAACCCTTTTTTTAAAAAAACAAACAATTGTCAATTTCAGTCTTGGGGAGGCGGTGGCATTGTGGTATTGTCACTGGACTAATACTCCAGAGACCCAGAGTAATCCTCTGGGGACCCAGATTCGAATCCCACCACAGCAGACGGTGAAATTTGAATTCAATAAAAATCTGGAATTAAAAGTCTGATGACAACCATGAAATCATTGTCAATTGTTGTAAAAACCCATCTGGTTCACCAATGTCCTTTAGGGAAGGAAATCTGCTGTCCTTACCTGGTCTAGCCTACATGTGACTCCAAACCCACAGGAATGTGGTTGACTCTTAAATGCCCTCTGAACAAGGGCAATTAGGGATGGGCAATAAATGCTGGCCTAGCCAGTGATGCCCCACATCCCATGAACAAATTTTTTAAAAAGTCAGGCCAACATTGAATGTGCTAGAATTTAGCTTCACTGTCCTGGATATATATATTTCATAATCCTCTGCTGAACGTGCATACATGTGGACATGTATGATGATGATGAACTCAGCAATTTCCTATGCTCTCAACCAGAAACCCCTCACCCAGCCCTCAAGATACTGACCACCCAAGTTTACATGTGAGGTGAGGCACCAGAGAGCTGGAATCACCCAGGAATCAAACCACTGCATAAATCCTCAAGAGAGGAGAATTGAAGGAGAAAAGATTGGGGAAAATAAATCTCAAAGAATAATGTTGATTAGGGCTAACATCTTATTTCTTCATGGTACCACAAGTTACTTGGGAAACAGGATCAGGCTGCAGATAACAACGAACAAGCAACTGAAACGTACCCCTACATATAACTGACAGCTGATGATAGGGTTGCATTCTTGCCATCAGGGTCCTGCTTTTATAGTCCTTATATATCTATTAGAATTGGTAGGAGGATCAAACTAAATGGAAAACTGTAACCTCCCCTATGACAACTTTCAATTTTGAAAACGTTGATATGTACCTGCAATATGACTTAAGCTATAATAGGCCTTTATAATGTTAGTAGACAGTCCCTCCACCCCTTTCCTGCTTTCTCCCCTTTCCTGTTCTCATCTCTCCCTCTCCCGTTTCCTCTCTCCGTGTCCCCCTCCCTCCCCCCTCCTAGTCCAATCATTCCCCTGCTCAATAATTTTGCCTGATCTGCCTTGGTCTTGGCTCCCAGTGTGAAACACAGGAGATTGAATTGCCACTAATAGAAGAAAAAAAAATGAAATAGCATTTGTAAAGACAAAAGCCATCACAGTTCATTCGATTACCGCACAATGGTATCCTTATTAAAGGATTAATGACATTTACAGTTAATCTCAAAAAATAACACCAGTAATGAGTAAGTACATTTTTAATGAAGGCCAAAATGAAATATTACTGTTTCTACAGTTCCAAAATACAGGGTGTAAGAAGTGTATAAAACCTAGTATTTTACAGCGCTTTTTTGGACTAAATTATTGACAAATCTTAGGCATTTTAGACATTTTGATCCAAAGCATAAAATGTCATATTTTCAAGCATCTAGTGAATAAATGCACTTACCTAGCATTTCCACAGCAAAGTGCAACAGATATTTAAATTTAATATTTTTATTGCACATGATATCAGGGTTTGGAGTCCTTCCCATTTCATACTCCTTTACAAAATTACTAAAAAAGAACAGACAAAACAATGCATTTTAGTTCAATCATGTTCGGGCAATGTGCCTTCCTAATGTGAAATCTTACACCACAGCATCATCTTAAAATTTAATTACTAAGGTTAGTGAGAGCTTTAAGGCACCTTCTGAATTGCATGACTACATTGATTATGGCAAGCTACACTGCAACAGAATTTTCTCAGCTCATCTCTTCTGTAACCTGAGAAGGAAGGCATGATGAAGGAGGTGAGAAAGTGGAGTCCCACAAGGGTCAGCGCTGGGGTCACTGTTGTTCACGATTTATATTAACGATTTAGACTTTGGAAACAAAAACACAATTTCTACATTTGCCAATGATACCAAATGGAGGGGAAGATAGTTAACACTGAGGAGGACTGGTAGCAAATTATAAGATATTAATAAACTTGAAGACTGGGCATACATAATTGGCAAATTAATTTCAACAACAATAATTGTGAGGTATCCTATTTGGTGAGAAAAGTAAAGTCTCACATTACTCGGAAAATAAGAATCTAAATTGTGTCGAGCAGCAAAGGAATCTAGGCACACAAAGTTGCAATGCAGGTCCATAACAAAAGCAAACCAAGCACCAGGGTTTATTTCTAGAGGGACAAATTGAAAAGTGCAAAGTTTTGCTAAGCTTGTATTAAACCTTGATCAGACCAGAGTTCTGGTCACCATATTACAAGATTGATATGGAGGCACCAGAAAAGGAGTAAAACAATTTACAAGGGTGAGGTTATACCTATCAGGAAAGGGTGAAGAGGCTGGGTCTCTTTTCTCTCAAAAAGTGAAAGCTGAGAGTGACCTAACAGTGTTCTTTTTTATCACTCATTCAGGGGTGTGGGTGTCGCTGGCTAGGCCAGCATTTATTGCCCACCCCCAATTGCCCTATAGAAGGTGGTGATGAGCTGCCTTCTTGGATGACTATAATCCATGTGGTGTAGGTACACCCACTGTGCTGTTAGGAAGGGAGCTCCAGGATTTTTACACAGCGACAGTGAAGGAATGGTGATTGATTGCCGTTTCATTTCCAGTGCCTAGGTCGATGTCAGGTGGTCTGTCTGTTCATATTCCTTTCTTGTGACTTTATGGCGGTTTGTTACAACTGAGTGGCTTGCTAGGCCATTTCAGAAGGCATTTAAGAGTCAACCACATTGCTGTGGGCTTGAAGTCACATATAGGCCAGATCAGGATGACCAAGCAAAGGCAATTTATTTCTAAGTCAGGATGGTGAGTGGCTTGGAGGGGAACTTCCAGGTAGCAGTGTTCCCATCTGTCTGCTGCCCGTGTCCTTCTAGGTGGTGGTGGTCATGAGTTTGGAAGGTATTGTCCAAGGAACCTTGGTGAGTTCCTGCAGTGCATCTTGCAGATGGTACACACTGCTGTCACTGTGCATTAGTGGTGAAGGGAGTGAGTTTGTGGATGGAGTGCCAATCAAGTGGGCTGTTTTGTCCTGGATGGTGTCAAGCTTCTTGAATGTTGAATGAGCTGCACTCATCCAGGCAAGTGGAGGGGTATTCCATCACTTGTGCCTTGAAGATGGCGGACAGTCTTTGGGGAGTCAGGTGTGTTACTCGCCGCAGGATTCCTAGCTTCCGACCTGCTCTTTATATTTATACAGCTTGTCCAGTTCAGTTTCTGGTGGGGGATTCAGCGATGGTAATGCCATTGAATGTCAAGGAGCAATGGTTAGATTCTCTCTTTTTGGAGATGGTCATTGCCTGGCGCGAATGTTACTTTCCACTTGTCAACCCAAACCTGGATATTGTCCAGGTCTTGCTGTATTTGGACATGGATTGCCCCCTGGAAGTCCTCAGGTAAGGATTGCACAGCAACTGCACAGGAAGTTCAAACTTCTGTAGGGCAATTGCCATGCACTGGGAACCATGTGAAACTCGAACTTAAATTGCAAACTTCAGATGGTTCCAACAGTCTTACAGGAATAGTTACTCAGGAAAAGTTAGAAGAATTAAAACCACTTCTAACTCCAGGTAACTATAGTACTGACCCACCACCAACACCCCAATGGACCCCCCCAACTACACCTGATTGTTCCCCCACCCCCAAGTGCCCCTCCCTGCCCCAACCGACTGCCTCCCACCCACAGACTGCCCCTCCACAACTTCCCCGACTTCCCCGCACTCCCAACTACACTCCCCACGTCCCTGAATACCCATCCCATCGTACCTGACTCTCCCCATTGACCAGACCCCTCATGACCTCCTCCCCGCTGATCATCCAACCCACCCCTGATTATCTGAATGCCCCAACTGACCACCTGAGCCCCTCCTATAAACAACCCCTCTACTGACCACACCCCCAATGACTACTCATCCCACTGACCACCCCCTACTGAGCACCCGACCTCCCCACACTGACCACACCTCAGCCCCTCACCACCCAAATCCCCCATCTCCCCCCGACTAGCCATGCCCCAAACCCTGACCATCTGGCTAGTGCCATTAAAAAAAGGGGAGTGTCTTCCTTACCTTAGACCCAGCTGTCCTCAGGATGAGGCCTCGGGAACCCGCTGCACCGCAGCGCTCAGCTTTCTCACCCAGCCTGAGTCAGAAGGTCTGGTGAGAAAGGTGCAGCTGTGTTTCAGGGTAAGTAACTAGAAGAGGAGTGGCAATCCAATTGTGATTGCCATTCCATGGAAGTTATGACACTATAATTCAAAAGTAATTACCTGTACCTGACCCTTAACAGTTGCATTTAATACTGAAAGCATCCTTTTTAATTAATGCAGTCAATTCAAAGTATCACATATCCATATACCTTTATACATTTTCCTTTCCAGTCCCCTTCTGGAATTATACTGTAACTTGGAAAGACTGTGAGAAACAGTGTGATAGCAACTAAAGCAGTGAACTCTGAAAAATACACTTAGGAGCACAGGAAGAGGAGCAGGCCATTTAGCACCTCGAGCTTGCTTCGCCATTCCATAAGGCTTTGGCTGATCTGAGACCGAATGCCATACACCCCGCTTATATTTCTTAATGCATAGTGGTATTGTCGCTGGGCTAGTAATCTAGAGACCCAGGGTAATGCTCTAATGTTCGAATCCTGCCATGGCAAATGGTGGAATTAGAATTCAATACAATTCTGGAATTAAAAGTCTAATGGTGACCATGGAACCATTGTCAATTGTTGTAAAAACCCATCTGGTTCACTAATGTCCTTTAGGGAAGGAAATCTGTCATCCTTACCTGGTCTGGCCTATATGGGACTTCAGACCTACAGCAAAATGTCATCTGAAATGGCCTGACAAGCCACTCAGTTATAACAAACCGCTACAAAGTCACAAAAAAGGAACGAAAACGTACAGACCCACCCAGCATCGACCTAAGCACCGGAAACGACAACGGCAATCGATCGCCATTCTTTCACTGTCGCTGGGTCAAAATCCTGGAACTCCCTTCCTAACAGCAGTGTGGGTGTACCTATGCCACAGAGACTGCAGCGGTTCAAGAAGGCAGCTCACCACCATCTTCTCAAGGGCAACTAGGGATGGGCAATAAATGCAGGCCTAGCCAGCGAAGACTACATCATTTGAATGAATAAAAAATACCCCTTGGAATTCATGTATCGTTCTAGTAAATCTATGCTGCACTCATCCTGCCTGAGATGTGGTGCTCAGAACTAAACACCGCATTCCAGGTGTGATCTATCCAGGTCTTTACATAACTGCAGTGACTTCTACCCCCATGTTTTCTAGTCTGTGCCAACGTTCCATTAACCTATTTGATTTTTTTTGCATTTGTTTGTGCCATTTTAGCAATGTATGTACATGCACACCCAAGTCTTCTGGCTTCCCACCATTTATAAAATATTTTGATCTATCTATTTTAGCTCTGAAGTGGATGACCTCACACATTATTACTTTGTTAATTTGTACTACTGTTACAAATGACTATGTCAGCTGATTTAATAAGATCAATAAAGCCTAATTTGCTTCTCCGCACCATAGAAAACAATATCCTAGCCAGCAAAGTTTCCACATCAGCAATCATTCCTCAACAAAGAATATACCAGCAAGCACGTGTTCTAGGGCACTTGCTTCTGGTGGTTGGGACTGCTGCTGGGAAGTGCTGAGCAAGGTTCAGGGGTATTTACCAAACACTTTTTCTTCCATCTCTCATTTTGTTCAAAATCATTTTGTTCTGACAATAGCTAACATATGGAATTGCATCCAATCAATCTAAAGCATACAGCAACAGGAACAGCACACTGCAACACCATAAGCAGCAAAATAAATAAGAGGAAATTTGTTAATCCCAGTGCAGAGCAACACTCAAAACTGTACAGGTACAGGGAAGGATTGTGAATTTACCATATAAAAAGAAACTATCATAAAGTTAGACAGATAAAATAACTTCTTCAAATCATAGAAATCATTAGTTTCCAAATATCTCCATACTAAATGTTTCACCATTCAGTTTGCATCCTGCTTATCTCTGATTATAATTATTATTTTTGTAGCTTTTATTAACCTGAAATATTAGCTGTAAGCAACTTTTTGTGCTAAGTTGTCTTTCTTGCAATACAAAGCCTATGTAAATTGACAATCATCACGTTCTCCCCTACAAGTTAATACTATACTAGATGTTTTATATGCCTTGATGTGTTCAGGTTTTAACTGGAACTTTCCTTAGGCTCATTTTGTAAAAACGCCACCACCCAACTCTAGCAAGTCATACAGAAATTAACAAAAAAACCTTCAAAGTAGTTAATTACACATGGATTTCTTAAAGGCAAAGACAAATTTGAACATTTTTATCTTACCTAAAGACCTCGTGCCAATATTCTTTCACATAGGAAATCTGATGAAAAGGGATGTCGAGCATCTTACAGACTCGATACGCATCTTCATAGTCCTGATTACTTGTGCAAGCACCATGCTCATCTAGCAAGTCCCAGTTTTTCATAAAGACACCTGTCACTTGGTAGCCTAGTGAAAACAGTTTAGATTCTTCTTTTAATATTGTATTACTTGAAAAGCGTATGCCTTCAAAATCAACTATGATTTTAAATGCAGGAAGTAAAGAGGTTATTCCAGGAAAGCAATTAATTTTCTTCAGCTGAAAATTTCCAGGCAATAATGTTCAATGAGATTATGTTATGGAGTTGGAAACATTAAACATCAAGATTTGAGAAGATGCTAATAGAGTATAAACAATAGATTTCTGTAAAATCAGGCCTGTAGTTTATAAATGACTTTTCTTGATGACAAGTGTTTTGCACCTATTTTACAGAGATCATATCATCGATTTTCTCAGACAAGGCAGAAGTCACAGCCAAATCTGATATGTTGTGTTGTACACAGTACATTATATACACAGAGATTTTTATGTTGGAAAGAAAATTGACCAAAATACAGTCAAAGAAACATGCTTCCCATGCAAAAACACTCAGCTAATCACTAGATATGTTCATTCAGCTTCAGGGGGAGTCACAACTTTCATTCTTTTAAACTGTTGTACAGTTTAAAGGTATTTAGAATCCAGTTTTGTCCTTTATAATCTAATAGGTTAGGCAATACACTCATCTGTATGTGGGGCCAAGGAGTGGTGTTTCAGGAAACATGACACCGGTTACCAAGTTCTGGAATGGCTGACTGGCGCAGTGCCTGATCCGTAATGGAAACTAAATGTGACAGCTATACCTCATCCACAGGGCATGGATCAAATGTACGATTCGGCATACAAGCTCAAAAATGACAGTAATGCTGGAATAAATTTGCTGTCCAATCTCAGAAAGGTATTTTACCATTGATTAATCATTGCTCTGCCTGAATTTAAACAGATGATCCCAGTATTTTCATACAACTCACTTTACTGGTCTAGTCCATTTAAATGCATTGTTATAATGTTTCGCACAAATATACATATTGAATACAACAGAGAACTATAGTGGTTAGTTAGAATAGAAAGAGTTGGGAGAGAAAGCTGAAATCATCATTACACAATGCAATAGTTTGCCAGTTATAAAAGACTGAAAATCTCAGCCAATATTTGTTTTATTTAACCTTTTCAAAGCCTTTTACTTTGTGACAATGCTTTGTACCCATTTTAGAGAGATCACATCATTGACTTTCTCAGAACAAGGGAAAAGTCATAGCCAAATCTGATGTGTTTTGTTGGTCCACAGTACATTATATACACAGATTTTTGTGTCGGGGAGAAAAATAACCAGAGTGATTCAGATTTGAGTGCTTTACTAGTTTCACAAACAGTTAATGACTAATAGCTCTCCAGCTAAATACCCTGTTGATTATGTGGTAAAACAACTAGGCCTTGTGGCAGAGAATATAACTTTCTATTCAGTGCACACTGTTCAACAATGTATTTCAAGAGAGGTAACAAACTTGACAAATAATCACAAAAATTAGCACCTTTGGGCACATTCAGCTTCAAGTTCTACAGGGATGTAGACAAAGGACAGAAGATAGAATTTCTCCTTCTTCCAAAGCAGTTCTCTTGATGTCAGATAGATACACACAGATAGCTTCTGGAAACAAACTGTTACCAGTTTGAAGCTGCATTCACAGAAATTTTAAAGTAAGCCAGATGCCATGATAGCCAGGAGTTATTTTATAACCTTATTAGATTACATGTACATTTTAAAGTTTGAAAATGTTACTAAGATCACACATCTTCAAAAGGAGCAGAGAGAGAAGTCTGAGACCAATGTAATCTGAAACACTGAGCCATTCAGGTCATAAAACCATAATGGGATTATGTACAGGCCTCCGAACAGTAGTCAGGATGTGGGGCACAAGATACACCAGGAGATAGAAAAGGTGTGTAAGAAAGGCAAGGTTACAGTGATCATGGGGGATTTCAATATGCAGGTAGACTGGGAAAATCAGGTTGGTAGTGGATCTCAAGAAAAGGAATTTGGGGAATGTCTACGAGATGGCTTTTTGGAGCAGCTTGTGGTGGAGCCCACTAGGGAACAGGCAATTCTAGATTAAGTGATGTGTAATGAGGCAGATTTGATAAGGGAGATTAAGGTGAAGGAACCCTTAGGAGGAAGTGACCATAATATGATAGAATTTACCCTGCAATTTGAGAAGAAAAAGCTGGAATCAGATGTAACAGTATTACATTTGAATAAAGGCAACTACAGAGGCATGAGGAATGAGCTGGCCAGAGTTGACTGGGAGATGAGCCCAGCAGGAAAGACAGTGGAACAGCAATGGCAGGAGTTTCTGGGAGTAATTTGGGAGATACAGCAAAAATTCATCCCTAGGAAGAAGAAGCATACTAAAGGGAGGACGAGGCAACCATGGCTGACAAGGGGAGTCAGGGACAGCATAAAAGCTAAAGAGAAAGCATACAATGCAGCGAAGAGCAGTGGGAAACCAGGGGATTGGGAAGCCTACAAGGACCAACAGAGGACAACTAAAAAAGAAATAAGGAGGGAGAAGATTAAATATGAGGGTAAACGAGCAGTAATATAAAAGAAGATTGCAAGAGTTCACATAAACGGTAAGAGAGAGGCAAAAGTGGCCATTGGGCCGCTGGAAAATGATGCTGGAGAAGTAGTAGCGGGGAACAAAGAAATGGCGGAGGAACTGAATAGGTACTTTGCGTCAGTCTTCACGGTGGAAGATACGAGTAACATCCTCAAAGTTCAAGAGAGTCGGGGGGGGGGGGGGGGCGGCGGCGGCGGTGGGCAGAGGTGAGTATGGTGGCCATTACCAAGGAGGAGGCGCTAGGAAAACTGAAAGGTCTGAAGGTGGACAAATCACCTGGACCAGATGGATTACACCCCAGAGTTCTGAAGGAGATAGCTGAAGAGATAGTGGAGGCGTTAGTGGTGATCTTTCAGGAATCACTGGAGTCAGGGAGGGTCCCAGAGGACTGGGAAATCGCTAATGTAACCCCCCTGTTTAGGAAGGGAGTGAGGCAAAAGACGGGAAATTACAGGCCGATTAGCCAGACCTCGGTTGTTGGTAAGATTTGAGAGTCCATTATTAAGGATGAGATTTCAGAATACTTGGAAGTGCATGGTAAAAGGGCAAAGTCAGCATAGTTTCATCAAGGGGAGGTCATGCCTGATAAATCTGTTAGAATTCTTTGAGGAGGTAATGAGTATGTTAGACAAGGAGAGCCAATGAATGTTATCTACTTGGACTTCCAGAAGGCCTTTGACAAGGTGCCGCACAGGAGGCTGCTCAGTAAGATAAGAGCCCATGATGTTAGAGACAAGGTATTAGCATGGATAGAAGATTGGCTGTCTGGCAGGAGGCAGAGAGTGGGGATAAAGGGGTCCTTCTCAGGATGGCAGCCGGTGACTAGTGGAGTTCCGCAGGGGTCAGTGTTGGGACCACAACTTTTCACTTTATACATTAATGATCTAGATGAAGGAACAGAAGGCATCCTCACTAAGTTTGCAAATGATACAAAGATAGGTGGAGGGACAGGTAGTATTGAGGAGGCGGGGAGGCTGCAGAAGGATTTGGACAGGTTAAGAGAATGGGCAGAGAAGTGGCAGATGGAATACAACGTGGGCAAGTGTGAGGTCATGCACTTTGGTAGGAAGAATAGAGGCGTAGACTATTTTTTAAATGGGGAGAGAATTCAGAAATCTGGAGTGCAGAGGGACTTGGGAGTCCTAGTCCAGGATTCTCTTAAGGTTAACTTGCAGGTTGAGTTAGGAAGGCAAATGCAATGTTGGCATTTATTTTGAAAGGACTAGAATATAAAAGCAGGGATGGGCTGCTGAGGCTTTATAAGGCTCTGGTCAGACCACATTTAGAATATTGTGAGCAATTTTGGGCCCCGTATCTCAGGTAGGATGTGCTGGCCCTGGAGAGGGTCCAGAGGAGGTTCACGAGAACGATCCCAGGAATGAAAGGCTTAACATATGAGGAAGATTTGAGGACTCTGCGTCTATACTCGATGGAGTTTAGAAGGATGAGGGGGGGGGATCTGATTGAAACTTACAGAATACTGAAAGTCCTGGATAGAGTGGACGTGGGGAAGATGTTTCCATTAGTAGGAGAGACTAGGACCCGAGGGCACAGCCTCAGAGTAAAGCGAAGACCTTTTAGAACAGAGATGAGGAGAAACTTCTTTAGTCAAAGAGTGGTGAATCTATGGAATTCATTGCCACAGAAGGCAGGTTGAGGCCAGGTCATTGAGTGTATTTAAAACCAAGATAGATAGGTCCTTGATTGGTAAGGGGATCAAAGGTTACAGGGAGAAGGCGGGAGAATGGGGTTGAGAAACTTATCAGCCATGATTGAATGGCGGAGCAGATACGATGCTCCTTTGTCTTATGGTCTTATAAAAGATCGACTATTTAGTAACACAATGCTATAGGTGACTGGAAATGAGATCAAGAACAAAATACAGCAAATACAACATATAAAATTCTCCATACGAGCTTATGTAAAAATATAGATAAGCAAGGTCCCCCCCTTCAAAGACATACATCAAACATTGTTTTTGACACATTTGATCCTGTAAGGGCATGAACATCAGGATGGGGTAAATGAAAAATGATTTGTCAACATGCAGTGAGTCTCAGCCATGCTGAAGTTTGGTGTGACAAATAATAAAGTGCCCTCCACACTTTCTTAATGCTGTAGCTTAACCTCAAAAGATTATGGTGATGCTTCCATTTCCCACACCAATTATCCTTCTGATCTCTATCAACAATAATGATAATTTAGTGTAAACTGGTGTGCACTATTGGGCCATAAGCTTGTGCTTAATGACAGTTAGATTAATACTGTCAGTCAACTACTTAAGAAAAGTACGAAGGAGACAGTATTCCATCAAGCTGAACAGGACAAAACCCATGCCATGGTCTGAAAAAATACAATAAGCTTACAAGCTGAGGCAGACTTTCATTCTACCAAATTCAGAGGGCCTTAAAACTGCATTAAATAAGTGACAATGTACAGTCAATTCTAGTTGCCTGATCCTTTGGGGAAGGAAACCTGCTATCCTTACCCCTGTCTGGTCCATAACTGATTTCAGGCCCACACATGGCTGACTCCTATCTTCTGAAGTAACCAAGAAAGTTGTATCAAACTGCTACAAACAGTAGTACATGGATCGCAGCAGTTCAAGAAGGCTGTCAATCACCTTCTTAGGGCAACTAGGGTTGGATAATGGTGCCAGAATTTCCAGTGATGTCCACATTCCAAGAATTAATTGAAAAAAATGTTTGCATGTGCTCTTAAATCAAACTTGATAATACTGCAGTCAGTGACACATGTTCAAATGTTTACTGACACAATAAATCCAAAATACTTGCAAGACCATGTTTAGCAATAATAAAAGCAATTCTACATCAAACAAAATAACTTTCCTCTTCAAATATGAAAAGCCTTTACATGAAGTAAGCACACAGTACTGTGTAGCAAAAACACATCCACCACTTCTGGCAATTTGAAACAAAATCTGAAATTAGTGAATATATACAGGAGGCTCATCTCTTCAGAAAGAGGAAAAAGTAGGTTCAATTTCTGGGTGCAATTTTAGCAGAACTCAGTTTGAAATGCCTTTCATTGCTGCAGTATCATAAAATTTTACACTTGGAATTCCACCTGTAAAGTTAACCTTCTGTTTTCCTTACAGATGTTGATGGACCTGCTGTGCATTTCTAAGATCTCCTGTTCAGATTCAACTAGAGATATGCTTTATAATTTGCCCAGTGTTTGCCTTTATCTAAACTTTCTTCCGTGCCATTCGATGTTAACAGTTATGTAGTTTGTCATAGATCACTTCACATGTCCCACTGCTGTTATGCTCATAGCCTACTCCAATGCTATGTGTTACCACCCCAAAACACACATGCCCTTTCCTTTCCCCTTCTCTTCAGCATTTTAAACTGGCAGTCTGACATTTCAACCCATTTGTCACTTTATTTGTGCTTCACAAGAAAATTTGGCTTTTGGGGATTTCCAGCGTCAAGAAATCAGATCAGTTGGACAGCTGTACTGGAGGCTGTCAACACTGACTGACTAACTGGAAAGTGGTACCCAATCAGATTGGTGGAGACCAGGACTGGAGGCTGTCAGGACAAATCAATCATTACTTTGTGCCTGCACTAACTTGAGGTAATATAGTAAGATCGTTTTCAAGAGTCAATTACTGGTGTGTTCACTTGGTGCTTGTCTCCAGGCTTATATAAAAACAAATACATTGCTGGAATACAGGTTTTAAAGACTTTTCATTTTCCTCAAAGCAACTTTCTGGGGTATGCCTTGTTGTTGTCTTATATCAAGGTTTATTTTTCTTCATACTAGTTACAGGCACTATTTCATTTGATAGTGAGGATGTATGTACCTTCTTGCAAATAGATTGACTGGTTTTGAGTATTCCTGTCCCTGCATTTGCAGAATTCCCAGGGTTTGGAAATAAAAATTGGAAGAGGGATTGGAATTTTTTAAAAAATTACGCAATGATTTGTATATTTAAGGATTTACTGCTCTATACTATTGTGTTGAGAAGTGTAGAACTTCTGGTGAATTGTAGTGCACAATTATATTCTGAACTTTGAAAACTGCTTTCACTTTGTTTAATTTTGCACTTCTGACTCAAGATAATGCACAAACAATATTGAAGGAAACAACACTTGCGGTAACGGAACAAAGTCTGCAGTATCCACTTTAGAGTGGTCAACATTAGGGCAGGAAAATGTGAGGAGTAATATAAATAAAATTAGAATATGCTAATGGAGGCATTAAAACAGTAAAAAAGAGTTTCACACAAATCATTAAGCATTCATCCACTGTTTCCACCAATGCAATTTATAACCTGATGGTACAGATGTTTGAAACACACAAAAGGCAGGTTATCCTCTGAAGGAGAAAAGTAGGGGTTAATATTTCAGTGTGTACATTATCAAAACGTGGTTCCAAAGCTTTGTTTTGATAATATTAACCTACCTTTAACCACCTGAAATTACTACAAAATAAATATATGGTACAGGGTATGGGATAGTGACAGATGTACAGTTGGTTGGTGTTATTTTAGGTGCTCTAAAAGGGTTTCACTTCACAAAATTGCTTCCCTGGAAAGTACTGAAGATCAGAAGGACCTTGGTGTGCATATCCACAGATCCCTGAAGGTAGCAGGGTAAATAGATAAGGTGGTTAAGAAGGCATATGGGATACTTGCCTTTATTAGCTGCGGCATAGAATACAAGAGCAGGGAGATTATGCTGGAACTGTATAAAATTCTGGTTGGGCCACAACTGGAGTGCTGCATGTAGTTTTGGTCACCACATTATAGGAAGGATGTGTTTGTACTGGAGAGGGTGCAGAGGAGATTTACCAGGATGCTGCTTGGGCTGGAGGATCTGAGCTATGAGGAAAGATTGGATAGGCTGGGGTTATTTTCCTTGGAGCAGCAAAGGTTGAGAGGGGACCTGATAGAAGCGTATAAGATTATGAGGGGCAGAGATAAGGTAGATAGGAAGGCACTTTTTCCATTAGAAGAGGGTTCAATAACCAGGAGACATAGGTTTAAGGTAAGAGGTAGAAGGCTAAGAGGGGAGTTAGGAGAAATTTTTTCACCCAGCGGGTGGTGGGACACTGGAACTCACTGCCTAAAAGGGTGGTTGAGTCAGAAACTCTCATAACATTTAAAAAGAATTTAGATGTTCACTTGCATTGTCATAGTCTCCAGGGCTATGGGCCAAGCACTGGAAAGTGGGATTAGTGTTGTCAGATCTTTGTTGACAGGCGCAGACACGATGGGCCAAATGGCCTCCTTCTGTGCTGTAAACGTCAATGAGTCTAAAACAATTTGAAAAATCTGAGGTTGGGTTCACAGAGAGAGGAATTTAATGCTACAGTTGTATTGAAGTCCACGCAACTACATTTATTTTTACATTTAAATTATTCTGAATCTTACCTAGATAAATATTTTTTATCTGTTAAAGGAATATAAAAGTCTACATAATGCAATAAAATGTACCAAAGTGTCTGACGAGCAACACATTCTCAAATCCCACCTCAAAACTCACACCCACCATTTTTTTTCATTTCCACACTGCTGAAAATGATGTTTGTGTGTACTTTATGTTTTCTCCTTCAATAAAAATAATCGCACGTTGGGTATGCCTGCAGCCCAAATTCACTTCTGCCTGTATTTTGAGGAACTTTCAGTCTTAAATTCTCATCTTTACATCATAAGGTCAGGGTTTTCTTCAAATTGTCAGCTTTTTTGGGGGTTGTTGGACATCTTTTGAGAGTTTTCAGGGTTGGCTATCATGCTGAAGGCAGTCACTCATTTGGGATGTTGCCTCATAATATTGAGGTAATGCCACAGAGACACCAACAGCCCTGCAGTGCCTCAACCTGTATTTCCAGTATTTTCTGTTTTATTTCAGATTTCTAGCTTTTACTGGAGTTTTTTCTCTTTTTATTCAGCCAGATTAAATTGGCTGCAAACAAATCTGAATTTGGAGCACCGCTATCAATCCATCCCGCTAATAACCTGGCCACATATTTTATACCTATCAACCACATTTTATATCTACTATTAGTGCATTGTTATCTGACTAGGAGAATTAAACCAGGATGTGCACTGTGTTCTGCAGCATTAGGTAGTTCTAACATAATTAATCAAGTATTAATGGTAGGTGCTTAGCACTACTACCATTAATATTATTCTCCAATATAAAGATTGCATTGTCTCAATTCTTGACAACAAAGAGGTCTCAACTTTTAGCAGGCTCCTGAGACGTATAGAAAACAAACACCTCCTTGTACAGGTCTTCCAACAAACGGAGTGTGAGAAGAAATTTATACCTATATTCAAGAAGGGAGATCAAATATAGCCAAGGAAATATAAATCAATCAGCTTAATGACAGGAAAAATTATGGAATCCTTTCTAAAGGGAAAAAAAAAACACAGAACCACCTAGAAACCAAAATATACAATGATGAATTATATTTAAAAGGGAAAATGTCTTAAACATATTAAAAGGGAAAATCTTGCCTGATCAACCTAATTGTATTGTTTTCAGTGTAAGAGAAAGAGCAGACTAGGGTAATACAATAGATGCAATTTATGAAGATTTCCAGAAGGCCTTTAATAAGGTGCCGCATTATAGACTAATATATAAGTTCAGAGCATGAAGATGCAGAGGACAAATGGCAAAATAGATAGTTAGCTGGCTAAGGCAGAACGCAAAGAGTAGGGATAAAGTGTGGCAAAAGTTCAAAAGCAAGGTCTGTTATGAAATCCGAACTTTAAAGCGAAGGCTGGGAACTCCAAGTCCCGACTAGAGTTTCATTCACACGCGGACCGGGTTTGGGCTGCACATGTGCAGCAGAGTGTTTTGATGTTCTCGGGGTGCCTACGTGAAAAATAGGAAACATAAAAGGCACAAAAACCCCAATCATGTGACCAGGAGCAGGGCACTGTAATCAGAAAGAGTCCTAAACAGGGGACAGGGAAAGGTCCCAGTTAAGAAGAAAGAGGAGCAGAGAATGAGGAGCAGTTGGCAGACTTTAAGTGGTGAGGGCTCAGGAGATGCCCTGGGATCAAAGAGGGCTCAGGAGAAGACCTGGCAATAGAAGGGGGCAGCAGAAGGTTGGTGACTCCATGCTGCGGGTTGTTGGGGCAACATCTCCCTTTGGAGCAGTTAGTATTCTGCTTGGCATAGCTGAAAAGTTAAAGTTGTGCTTTTAAATTGCTGCTTGAGTGCATACTCGGGAATCTGGGGGAAGGAATCTCAGGAGACAAGATTGAAACTCAGTGAGGTGGGCCATTGTTGACACCGTCTGAGTTGAAGTGAATTTGAGAGAATTCCAAGGCAAGATCTTCAAAGCTGAAGACTGGAATCCCTCGTGAGAGGGACAGGGTTCGAATGTGATTGGTTGACTCAGTGTTTATGGATGTCTGGGTGGATGGTTGAGGAATCCATGCAATCTTAGTCGCATCTGCCATTTATTGTGCAGTATGTTGTGTTTGACCACAGTTTGCCTGTTAATTCACATGTACTTCATATTAACCCTGAATATTAGATTAAAAGATAGAAATTATAAATTGTTTTATCTTTCTGACCTTGTGTAGTAAAGTTTATTTTTGTTTGCTCAAAACCCGTGGAATCTTGTGGCTTTATTCACTTGATAAGTGTCTTAAATCTTAAACTTTGTCTATTTTAAGCAAAAAGTTACCGGTCCTTAACTGGATCGTACCAAAAACTTGGGGGTCTGGTCCAGGATCAAACCTGTCCCACAAGGAACTGCACCAGATCCACTGCTGTTCACAATTTCTATTAATGATTTAGACGTTGGAAACAATTTCTATATTTGTTGATGAAAAGTTGAGGAGCAGTGGGAAATTAATACTATGGAATGCTCCAAATTACACAAAGACATTAATAAACTTGCAGAATGCACATATATTTAGCAAATTAACTTCAACAAAAATAAGTGTGAAATATTACATTTTGGTTAAAAAGAGATCACATTATTTGGGAAATAAGAATCTAAAGGAGATAAAGGAGCAGGGGGATCTGAGAGTACAAATATGTAAATCACTAGAAGTAACAAAGCAGGTCAATAAAGCACATAAGAAGTAGAGGTTATTTCTAGAGGGATAGAATTGAAAAGTAAAGAAGTTTTACTAAACTTGTATTGAACCTTGGTTTGACCTCACTTGTTGTACAGTTGTGGTTGGCCTGTTATAAAAAGCATATTGAGGCACTGGAGAGAATGCAAAGAAGATTTACAAGTATGAAACTAGAATGTGAAGTTATACCTACCAGCAAATGATGAGCAGGCATGGTCTCTTTTCCTCTGAAAAGAAAAGGCTACCGGGTGACCTAACTTTAAGAATATAAAGGGTTTTCATAGAGTAGACATGCAAAGTCTTTCCACTTGTGGTGAAGAGCAACATTGGAGGTCATCAATGCAAGATAAAGTCACCAAGAAATAAAATAGGGAATTCAGAAGAAACTTCTTCACCAAAAGAATAGAGAGAAAGTAGAATTCACTATCACAGGGAGTGGTTGAGGTAAATTATACAGATATGCATTTAAGGGAAGACTAGATAAGTATATGAGGAAGAAATGAATAGAAAGCTATGCTGATAGAATCAGATAAAGAAAGAAAGGAGTTGGCTCCAGTGGAACACAAAAGGAATTGACTGGCTGGGTCAAAGGGCCTGATTGTGTGTGATTCTGTGCAAGTCTCTGTTTAGTACCTGAAGCTTTGTTTGAAATACATATTTCCAGAATTTCCGAAAATACACATGACATTATTCCACTACAGATTACCTACCAGTGTATCTCAGTGATGGCTATGCGGTCACAACAAACTGAGATCTAGCAACTGAATCTGTGGAGCTTCTGTGGAGAAACAGAGTTAAAAGTTTCAGTTCTGTGGGTTTCCATCACAGGCCTGAAACTTTTTTTTTCTCTCTCCACTAATGCTGCCAGGCCTGTTGAGTGTTTCTAGTATTTTCTGTTATTATTTCAGATTTCCTGCATTTGCAGTATTTTGTTTTTGTGTTAAGACCTGGCAAACTCTATTATGATGCTGACATCCCATTTTCACCTCAAAAGTTGTAAATATAGCAAAGAAAATAGAATAGCAAGGGCATTAGTTGCTCCAAATTTTATTTTTTCCAAATCCCTTTTCTCCTTGTTTCAACTACGGTATTTCACTGACCTTCGTCACCTACTGGCATCTCAGCAAAGCTGCCAGGCTTCATATGTTAGCTAGACAGTGAGTCTTGACAGGCTATTATTCAATGACATAAGGCACCAATGCTGAGCCTGATCCTCTGTCCACCTAGCATGCAAATATGTACACTTCATTAACAGAAAACTGGAATTGGAACCGTAACCAATTTTTCTCTTCATAGCCCTATGTGGCCCCTAGACCAAAATGGGACCTTCATGGTCTTTAAAGCTAAGCTACTAACTTAGCTGACGGTGCCACCAGGGAATCTGGTACCTCGAAATTTCATGCCTTTAAATTCACGTCTAAGTTTTTAAATATTATCAGGTTATTCTAGAGCCCCCTCTGGTGGCGCCTTAGTTGGGAAAGAACCAATGCAACCAGGTTATTCTTGAGCCATTGTTTCTCATTGTCTTTACCCTGTATTTAGAAGATTAATCAGGCAGTCATGGTTCGTAAAAAGATTACAAAAAGAGATCAGTTAGTCTGGAGCTAATGATGAATGCTTCAATTTCACACCGCAAAACACAAATAAAGAGTGTTCAACCAATCATTATAAATTGCGGGGCAGGAATGATCAGTGTGGTAAAAACAAAAAAACTGCGGATGCTGGAAATCCAAAACAAAAACAGAATTACCTGGAAAAACTCAGCAGGTCTGGCAGCATCGGCGGAGAAGAAAAGAGTTGACGTTTCGAGTCCTCATGACCCTTCGACAGAACTTGAGTTCGAGTCCAAGAAAGAGTTGAAATATAAGCTGGTTTAAGGTGTATGTGGGGGGGGCGGAGAGATAGAGAGAGAGGTGGGGGGGGGTGGTGTGGTTGTAGGGACAAACAAGCAGTGATAGAAGCAGATCATCAAAAGATGTCAACGACAATAGTACAATAGAACACATAGGTGTTAAAGTTAAAGTTGGTGATATTATCTAAACGAATGTGCTAATGAAGAATGGATGGTAGGGCACTCAAGGTATAGCTCTAGTGGGGTTTTTTTATATATATAATGGAAATAGGTGAGAAAAGGAAAATCTTTATAATTTATTGGAAAAAAAAGGAAGGGGGAAACAGAAAGGGGGTGGGGATGGGGGAGGGAGCTCACGACCTAAAGTTGTTGAATTCAATATTCAGTCCGGAAGGCTGTAAAGTGCCTAGTCGGAAGATGAGGTGTTGTTCCTCCAGTTTGCGTTGGGCTTCACTGGAACAATGCAGCAAGCCAAGGACAGACATGTGGGCAAGAGAGCAGGGTGGAGTGTTAAAATGGCAAGCGACAGGGAGGTTTGGGTCATTCTTGCGGACAGACCGCAGGTGTTCTGCAAAGCGGTCGCCCAGTTTACGTTTGGTCTCTCCAATGTAGGGGAGACCACATTGGGAGCAACAAATGCAGTAGACTAGGTTGGGGGAAATGCAAGTGAAATGCTGCTTCACTTGAAAGGAGTGTTTGGGTCCTTGGACGGTGAGGAGAGAGGAAGTGAAGGGGCAGTGTGGGACCAATAGAAATCATTTGCATTTATTTAGTGCCTCTAACATAATAAAACACTCCAAACCACTTCACAGAAGTGTTACCAAACAAAATTGGAGACAAGCCACATAAGGAAATACCAGTAAAAAAGCAAAATACCACAGATACTGGAAATCTGAAATATAGACATAAAATACTGGAAACACCCAGCAGGTCTGGTAGCATCTGTGGAGAGAGAAACCGTCTTAATGTTTCAGGTCTGTGTGTTTTAGTGGAGCGCCACAGACCTGAAACGTTAACTGTTTCTTTCTCCACTTTTGCTGCCAGGCCTGCTGAGGGAATCCAGCAAAATCTATTTTTATTAAGGAAACATTAAGATTTTGAATAAGCTTTAAAAATAACTTCTGCTCCATATCTTCAGTCTATTTTTCCTATTTGAACTTTGACTTTATATTATTTCTAGTTTATTGCTTTACTTTTAAAAAATCGTTTAAATAATTTTAGAACTGTGCAGCACTTTCAAAGGCTATTGGAATGATTTACTCAAATCAAGAAGGTTCTTGAATGCTGAAGTCTGGTGTTGTACGTTTATTAAGCATACATTACACGTAATAGGACAAATATACACTTACAACTACCTAAGATACTTTGGTTGGGATTCCAAACATGTTAAAGTTCTGAGCTCTTTATGAATCTAAATAGTCATTACAAGCCGCCACTTTTTGACTGTTTCTCTCACACCCTCTGAGTGACAATTTACACACTTCCGCATTTCATAATTATATATAAATTAAATTATAATTCTGTATTAGAATTTATTCACATATCCCTTATCAATAACTTTAGTTTTCTTAATTTTAATTATTTGGTAACAAGTGTTAAGTAAAGAAACCTTATAAGTCATTATGCAATGGAATGTCTTTAATTAGGTTTACTGAAGTTATTAACTGGGTCGTTCTTTAGGGTCAGGCTTAGATCAACAGTTGAAAAGTTGCAGACGACATAAAACTTGGAAATATTGTGAACTGTAAGGAGGATAGTGTAGTGCTTCAAAAGAGCATAGACAGGTTAGTGGAATGTGCAGACTAGGGGCAGATGAAATTTAATGCGAAGAAATATGAAGTGATTCATTTTAGTAGGAAGAACATGGAGAGACAATATAAAACAAAGGGTACAATTCTAAAGGGAGTGCATGAGCAGAGGGAACTGGGTGTATATGTGTGAGAGCATGGTTAATAAAGCACAGGGCACCCTGGGCTTTATGAATAGGGGCATAGAGTAAAAAAGCAAGGTGGTTATTTTAAACCTGTACAAAAAACTGGTTCTGCCTCAACTGGAGTATTGTGTCCAGTTCTGGGCACTATACTTTAGGAAGGATGTGAAGGCGTTAAAGACAGTGCAGGAAAGATTCACAAGAATAGTTCCAAGGATGAGGAACTTCAGTTACATAAGTAAATTGGAGAAGCTGGAACTGTTCTCCTTGGCAAATAGAAAGTTAAAGGATTTGAAAGAAGTATTCAAAATTATGAGGGGTCTGGATAGAGTAGATAGAGAGAAATTGTTCCCATGGATGGAAGGATCGAGAACCAAGGGCTTGAATTTAAGGTAATTGGCAAAAGAAGCAATGGCAACATGAGGAAAAACTTTTTTTACGCAGCGAGTGATTGGAATCTGGAATGCACTGCCTGAAAGTGCAGTGAAGACAGGTTCAATCAAGGCATTGAAGAGAAAATTGAAGTGCAGGAGAGCATGCCAGGAACACTACCAGGCATACTTAAAAATGAGGCACCAACACAGGACTACATGCATGCTAAATAACAGAAGGAAGTTTATGTGATAGACAGAGCTAAAAAATCCCACAAAGTGGATGAGATCAAGCTCTGAAGTCCTGCCCCTCTAGTCACGATTGGTGATGGATTGTCCCATTGCTTTGATGGATGAGTGTTTAGCAAGGAGATCAGTTATTCACTGTCTAATTTGGCATTGTTTCATATGTAATGTGAAGTCAAATCTTGATGTGAAGATCCAATTGAAAATACTACATATGAAATCGAAGGGTGGGTGAATGCATTGGCTTTTTGGCATGCTCGCTTGTCCTGTAGGGACCCAATTCTGTTCTCCTCAAATATTGAGATTGCTTGATGACAGACACTTCTCCATTTGAATCTGTCCAGGGGTTTTCCCCCCCATGTAGTGGGGTCCAACATACACGCTCCAAGATTGACATTCAGAACGTCTTTGTATCTAAATTTGGGACGTCCTATGGTGTGTGTTCCTGTGCTCAGCTGGCTGTAGAGTACTGCCTTTGATATATGGGAATCTTCCATGTTAACCACATGGCCAACCCAATGAAGCTGAGCACAGATAAGCATGCTCGCGATACCAATTATGTGGCACTTTGCAAGAACTACGGTGTTAGGGAATTTGCCCTGCCACTCAATGTTGCAGATAGATCTTAAGCAGCAAAGGTAGAATGCATCTAGTTGCTTTACGTGATGCCAGTAGGTTGTCCATGTCTCACAGCCATAGGGAAGTGATGTGAAAACCACTGACTGGTCGACTCTGATCTTTTGTTAAGACAAACTCCATGCTCTCTCCAAAGCTGTGGATGAGCCTGCTGAATGCTGACCTTGCTTTTGCCACGCAAGTAGTGATTCTATCATCCAATGTAGTTTTGTTGGAGATGACGCTCCCAAGTCATGTTAATTATTACAGCTGCACACAACCTCAGCCACTCCCCCCATCCAGAAATGTATTTTTTCTCTCTCTGCAGCAGCATCGCCTGATCGAGCATGGTGACGCAGTCGAGCAACCAGGAGGACAAAGTAGATGCCAAAGAAGGGGAGTGAGTTTAAAATCTCACCACCTGCCACAGTCAGATCTTCAGTGGAGTTGGGGGGGTGGGAGTGGTGGGCTTGGCCAGGAAGAGTTGCTAAAATTGACCTATGAGTTTGGGAGAGGAGGGAGGTGGGAAGGAAGTGGACCAGTTGAGTGTGGAATAATGTTAGTGAGTTACTTGGCATTGCTTGGACAATAACTTGCGCATTTCAGAAGGGTCACTTCTTTCTGCAGTAAGATATTTTAGGAACCTGATGCATTTTATTCAATGGAAATATGTCAAAAAATGGATATCCAAGTACAAGAAAACAATGTAAATCTTGCATAATTTTTTGGAGCTTGACTTCTGTAATGCATAACATCAAAACTTGATTAGGTACTGCAAATTGGAGAACAGTTCTACATTTGAGCAGCCTTTTCATGGGCTAGTATGACAATTCTGAATAAATCAGGCATAATTGAATGTTGAATGTTTAAGTACAATTTTACCATTCTTTCCCATCACCTTTTAAAATGCATGTGCTCAGTGCTGCTTACTGAAATATTAATTGTATATTGGCCTATTTATGGCTCTTTCTCTTTGAACATGTTTAGCAGACTCCCTGTCAGGAAGCAGTGCCTTTTGTAATCTGAGTGTGTGTGTCTTGGGTTGTAGAAGTTACACTATTACCCTTTGTTTCAGTAAGACTGCACTAGAATTTAAGTCAAATTCCTACCAATTTGAACATGCAAATGCCACAGGTGACACCAGACTTGACATAGCAGTAAAATTACTGTTTTTGTAGAAATTAAATCTAGTTATAGATAAGAAGGCTAGATACCACATAGCATAAGGCAGTAGCTGAGAATACATTTATTACTGTAGGTACAATTAAATATTCAGGTCCTGTTATTTAACAAGTATCCTAATCCACTTAACATTATCTGATTTGATGACAAGTACCATCAAATGACATAGTTCAACTGACTGGGATGTTTACATCGGAGACTGAATGCTCCTGCTGGATTAAACTATTAATTTAGTATCTTTCAATATTTGAATGTATTTGGTCCATTGCAAGGTACTAAATTAGCAATAATAACGGCATTGGTTCTTTTTAAATGTCTTCTCATACATTGAAATTGAAATTACACCACAACAGTTGTACTTCTCAAAATGGACCAAGTGATTTTTGATAAGCTTCAAATTTCTCGGATGCACCACATTGCCTTGTACAGAATTGACATGTGAATTTCCTTGCACTCACAACACTGGACCCCCATCCCAAACTCATAACTCTCTTCTACCTTGATATTGGCGCACATAACAAAATTCATTCCACACATGGATAGAAAAAAATTATGGGAACCTGGCTCCCAAGATAGTAGAGCTACTGAACTGGGTTGAGGGGTGTACTGTTGATTGTGACTATGAGGTGTACCTACACCAGTTGGACTGCAGCAGTTCAAGGAGGCAGCTCACCACCACCTTCTCAAGGCAAATTAAGGATTGGAAACAAATGCAGGACTTGTCAGCAACACCCACACACCATGAAAGAATAAAAAAAAGTCTGATTGACCCTGCCTGACAGTTTTATGTATTCCAGACTGGGAAACGGGTTTTGGGCATTGTTGTCTTCCTGATGACATTGGCTGACAAGTTCTCAATTAACTCGCACACAGAGAGAGCATGTTTGGTTGCCATTAACTCCCAATAATGCTGCCAAGATGGAACTCACCTTCTGACGAAGCTAACTTACCCATGACCCCGGCCCAAAATACCTGAGTGTCACCCTGTACAGGACTCTCACTCATTGGCCTCATTTCATCAACACCAGCTAAAAAGTAAAACCCAGGGTGAATCTGGTTTGGAAAAATCACTGGAATGTCATGGGGGAGCACAACGAAAATGGTGACCCTAGTCTACTCTGCTGTGGAATGCTGATTTGCCTCGTGGTCCTACAGCTGCCACAAAAAAACTTGTGGATATGCAGTTAAACACTAACATGAGGATCATATCAGAGATACTTAAGTCCATTCCAACTGAGTGGCCTCCAGTGCTGTCCTACGTTCACTATGACTACAAAGTGGTCTGCGAGATGGAAAATATCTCGAGCAATACCGACCTTCCCAGATATGAAGACTTGGTAACCACCCAAAAAGTGCTTAAAAATCACACTGGCCATTTTGGGAAACAGCAGCTGATATTCAGTGCAGCTGGTATCAAAACCACTCTCCAGAATTGAGAGACTTAAGCAGCATAAAGAACCAAAGCCATATAATTAACCCAACAGCAGAGGTTTCACTTGAAAAGAGCTCAACTGAATCCACCCTGGGCGTGGACAATGTGACCAACAGCTCCATAGCGAAAGATGAGGGACGGCCCAAAGTGGCCATGAGTCTTAGACAATAAAAACGATCACATCATCCCGCCCATTGAGGTCTTTCGCGGGAAGCACCACATTCCTCCATCTGACGTCTCAGGAGGCCATCAAATGGATAACCAGATTAGACATCCCATTATGAGCTTCTCACGTTGTACGCAAGTGGTAGCCTGACTCAGATGGCAGGAGTTTGCAGCCTCTTAGCCAGATGATGATCCCAAAAGTTCTACAGCCACCTGAAGGATACATTGTATCCCGGTGAAACATTGTATCACATGTGTAACTTTATACTGTCAACTTACTCAGCTCCTCACCTTTTCGCCTAAGCAGCAGCGTCGCCACAGCGCTGTCCACACCACCGGACAGGGCACACGCGACATGCCGCAGTGGCCGACTCATCCCACTAGGCAGACCGAGAAAAGAGAGGCCCCGAGCCGCACCTCCCCTCTCTGCTAATCGCTCACCGCCGCCGCCATACTCAAACAACTGAGCTCCTCCCACAGCAACACCCAGGAAGTCCGGGCCGATGTTTGTACCCCCGGATCTTCGTGCAGCCCCTTTCTTTGTTTAACCTCAAGTGAAGGACAGTCCCTCAGCCTCTCCGTGAGCTAAAATACAAGGATGGTGGATGCTTCACTGTGTGGGCAGGAAGTCCTTTCTACACAGACTTCTGGTGACCCCATTTTCAGATATGCAAATATTCCTGAGAATATCTAATTGGAAATTTAATACAATGCGGAAGACGCAAATTAAATTTAACCAGACGATATCGTTTGTTAATACTTGAAGGGAGTCTGATCCTCCAGGAGAATGATGCTAAAATTAACTCCGCACCGAGTCTCTGTGGCGGCGCGAGGTCCGGTGCTTATTTTACGCTAAAATTAAGCAACAAAAACTGAAAGCTCGTTTAAGCAAAATGACACCACAACTGCAATGCTTTTATACTTCTGAAAGGTCGTTTTTAGTTTTTGACAGAACACCGGAAATGCATACAGGGAGATATTTAATGTTGCACAGGAACATTTTAGCGGAAGACCCGTTACAGAAGTGGATGTGGAACTGTAATAAAACTTCACTGATTAGGAAAGTTGTGAGCAACATTTTTTTTTAGAATTACTTACTTGAATCATATAATTCATATTAAAATAGCTTACCACTAAAATGAAAGATTATTTCATGGCTCTTCCTATCACCCTGTTCCCTTATCTAGTGCTAGTTGTTTCCAGACCTGCTAACCTGTTCTGTAGTCAAAATGATAAGTACTCTTGACCTCACCAAAACTGTCTGGTAGAAGACTGGGAAAGGATGGTACCATCAGATTTTTTTAAAAAAACATTTTAAGAGTATAGAAAATAAAAACTTTCTTTTATTTTCTTGCACCTTTCACAATATCAGGACATCTCAAAGTGCTGTGCAGTGAAGTACTTTTAAACTGTAGTCGCTGTTGTAATGTAGGAAACACAACAGCCAATTTTTAGCAAAACAGAAAATGCTGGAAAAACTCAGCAGGTCTGGGAGCATCTGTGGAGAGAGAAAACCTGAGTTAACGTTTCAAATGACCCTTCTGAATTTGTTTGCCAGTTTGTCCCACAAATCTTGAAATCGCCAGTTGTAAGACAAACATTTAGTTACAAAATAAAAACAGAATTACCTGGAAAAACTCAGCAGGTCTGGCAGCATCGGCGGAGAAGAAAAGAGTTGACGTTTCGAGTCCTCATGACCCTTCGACAGAACTTGAGTTCGAGTCCAAGAAAGAGTTTCAACTCCTTCTTGGACTCGAACTCAAGTTCTGTCGAAGGGTCATGAAGACTCGAAACGTCAACTCTTTTCTTCTCCGCCGATGCTGCCAGACCTGCTGAGTTTTTCCAGGTAATTCTGTTTTTGTTTTGGACTTCCAGCATCCGCAGTTTTTTTGTTTTTATTTAGTTACAAACATTTATGTATCTCAGTTTGAAACATGGCAGCGAGCTTGAATTTGTGGACCTCCAAGTCCAATGCTGTAAAACAGGTTAATTTGTCACCAACTGTTTAATCCGGGTTCTTATGTGAGCATCTTGAGCTAACTGTAAGGCAGACTATTGCTCAGCTTGCTCAGGTTAAGGAAACTTGGCACCTTCCCCTCCCTGAAACCTTTCTGATTGTTTATAAGGGAAATGGGGAAATGGTGGTGCAGTAGTAATATCACTGGATTAGTTATCCAGAAGCCCAGGCTGATGCTTGAGGGACTTGGGTTAAATCCTACCATAGGAGCTGTTGGAATTAAACTTCAATAAATCTGGAGTATAAAGCTCAGTAATGCCGACGATTGTTGCAAAAAACAGCTGGTTCACTAATGTCCAGGAGTTCTGCCATCTTCACCTAGCCTGGCTTACATGTGACTCCAGACCCACACCAAAGTAGTTGACTCTTAACTGCCTTCTGAAATGGCCCAACAAGCCACACAATTCAAGGACAATTAGAGATGAGCAACAAATGCTGGGGCTTGCCAGCAGTGTCCACATTCCAAGAAAGAATTTTTAAAAAGTCTTGATCAAATTTTCCAAACATTTTAATCAGATATTGGAGCTAACAAAAAAAATTGCATTAAGCACCATTAGAAATAAACCAGAATTTACAGGGGCTGCCGATATCCGTCTGGAGGAAGGTAAACAGTTCAAAAGTGAATGTAAATCTTCTGGTAAATAAGGCAGCTCCTCTTCTTAGACCAATGATCCCACTATGATATATTGAGTTTTTTCAATAGGCATTAGAAAATTATCACAGAAATCTGTGAGTGTACCTGTCAAATTAGATGTCAAAATATGGATCAGAAATTAACATCTCAGCAATACGTGAACTTAGAGTGACAGGTCGTGTCACAGATGCTCTCAGTGTTCCCTGGGCTAAAAAGGTGGTTGGGGTTGGGGTCGGGGTCAGGGTGGGGGAGGTGGTGGTGATGGTGATGGTATCTGTAAGGATTCTGGCTTTCGAAAGACTCCTACTGGAAAGTATTTGTGGATGGCACGTGATAATGGGATATCACGGTTGTACTGTTCCTCACGATCAGAAAACTTTCCAATGCCCTCACACCATGAATGGTGTTCAGGCAATATGAGGGGTTCAGGCAACAACTTGCATTTAGGCAATGTACTTAACATAGTAAACATCCAAAGGCATATTATAGAAGTGGAGAATAAAACAAATAAAAGGGGATGCCAAGCCATGGAAGGAGATTTAGAAGAGAGGGCCAAAGTCAGTCAAAACTAAAATAGTTCTTGAAAGAGAATTGGAAAGGCAGAGACATTTAGGAAGGGTGTTCTGGTAAATAAAGCCATGGTGGCTAAAGGCTTTCCCAATGATAGAGGACTGAAGGACTGGTGGAAAGACAGATAAAGAATAGAGTTGTAGACCTGAAGAATGGAGGCGAGGGCATAAGTGAAGAGAAAGCTGCAAAGATAGAGAAGGTCTGAAGCCATGGATGGAATCTGAACATGAAGCACATACCCTGATATATAGAATTTTTCAAGAAAGAAAAAGTTAATTCCTCACTCAAACATATAATGCATGAGGAGACTTTTAAATGGCGATCGAAATCTGTGCTGCAGCAAAACTTGGTCAGAAACTGAGTAACATTAGAGATAGTGAATCAAACTCTCCTGAGTGAGTTTTGATGGAGATGGAAAGATAGAAATGAGGCAGATACCAACTCATTCTTTAAAAATAGATAAAAATACTCATTATTTTCACTTCAGAATAGCAACAGAAATGGAAGAAGCACAAACATTGAGCTTACAAATGTTGCAGGAAGCCAGGAAGACAGTACAAAGGAGCACTTTGCAGGTTATTAAAACTCCTCTGGGACAATTCCAATGAAAATCAACTGTAATTTGTATATGAAGCTGGAAAACATGCAGACAACAGATCAGTACTGTGAAGGCTTATATTGTGTTCTGTATCTGTTTATTTCATGCACTGCACTACAGTAAGCTGATTATGTGAATTTCTTGGTTTTTTTAAGATAAGGGGAGATGGGACTCTGCTATTAAAAACACAATGGAATGGGATATTTTGAGAATGGTGTCTATTTTGTTAAAATTAATTAATTTCTGAAACTGAAAAATTACATTAGTGTGTTAATATAGTATTTTATTGTAATCATTCACCTCTTAAGCCAAAATCTGTCTAAACTACATAACGTTCATAGCCATTAATTTATTAAGTGAAATATAACAAAATATAGGATGGAAATCCCTGATAGACTTAAGTTAATTTGTAGATACATTGTTAACTATTGGTTCAGTTGGAACTGGATTTTAAACATTCCTGATTGACTGATTTTTTATGAATAAATCAATGAATGTAAATTAATTTAATGATCTTAACATCCCTATCAGACTATTACTAATTTTAAAGTTGCTCAGAAAATGAGAGTCAGTTTTGGAGCATTCAATGTGGCACTTAGTTTTTTATGGGCCTTGTTGTGATAATAATACATAAATTCCTAATTTTTTTTTGTAGGTTCATTCAAAATCAGAGGAGTAGCTAATCAGTTTTCTAGAAGAGAAAGTGGGCCTTTCATTACAATGTCAGCAGGAAATTATGGGAAAGCTTTTGCCTATGCTTCAAAGCACTTTGGGCATTGAGGAAATTACTTATGGCAGACACAGCGCCAGCATCAAAGACCGCCCTAATTGCCGTAAGCATGAATGTATATACTTATTGATTAACTTTAGGAAATCATAAATTTGAAGTGAATCTACATCTTTTCTGTGTCTAAAAACAAGGAAAGGGAAATGTTACTTTGCTGGAAGCAAAGGGAAGATTGTTGCTATAGTGACATCAGCTCATGAAGACAATCATATCTATCATTTCAATTCAGGAAACTTAATGCAAGGCTCATGGTGTAGGATAAGAGTCATGGTGTAGGATGTTATCATGGTTGAATAGTCAGAGAAAGCAAAGTACATAAAGAGGTAGTGACAGGTAGCCTTAAGTCTGACTTTTAAAAACCTGAAGAATACAAGAAGGTGCTAAGAGTGAAGAAGGTAAGGAGTCCCATAGTTTTGAGGTGCTGGAAAAGAACATTAAGAGTAAAGGACTGTGGAGTTAGTCTCAATTTTAACAATGGAGTGTCAAGGAGGAAGCTGTATATGACTCTTCTTTAGAGCTAAAGAAGCAAAATGTTAACTGTTGCTCTCTCCACAGATGCTGCCAGACCTGCTGAATTTTACCAACATTTTCTGTTTTTATTTCAGATTTCCAGCATTCACAGGATTTTGCTTTTGTCTTAAGAAGTTGTAGGAGAAATATTTGCCAATGGTGTGGAGTAGGATACAGATCTGTGCCTTTGATTATCTACACAGCAGCCTTGATGAGACTGTGCCACCAGTTTGAGGTATCAGATCAGAGGAAAATTGGTTCCCTATACAGTTAGAGGGAGGAAAAGGAACATATATTGTCCAAGTAGGCAGATTGAGTTTATAGGAAGAAATCTAAAACCCTAAACTCACATTTCTAGTAGGAATCATGGAAAGGGGAAAAACACTAAAAATAGGGAAAAGCTCCAAAAATGTTTGATGTTATAGAAGAAATGTATGACCTTAAAATCCCCCAAAGATAACTTTGCAATGTCAAACATAGCATCTGGGAGGTAACGTATGGAGACCATTTGCAGCAACACAGATTAGAGGGCAAATAACCCTGGCTCAAGAGTGGAATTAATTGATTTTTGTGAGCAGGTAATCTGGGTGTCGTTTTGGCTTTGTATTGATGTATATTGATAAGTACTGTAGTGTGTATTGATAAATAGATTGGAATAATTAGATTAGAGGTGCTGTATAAATGCAAATTGTTGATGATAGTGCATCATTGCTCCCTATTTTCCTTAGCAGATTGGATGAACAAATATTCTTATTCAGGCCTCTGTCAATGCTGTCAGTATTCAGTGAGTAGCAAGTTATTTGTTCATTGTGACTCCCCTCCCTCTGGTGGTAAAAGACAGTGGGATTGATTTTGCAGTGCCTATAGTAGGCAATGTGTTCAGTAAGGGCTTGCTCCTACAAATGGCAAATGTGGAATCAGCACAGCTTTGAGCTAATTGCCCATTAATTCTGAATGAATCATACTTTGAAATTTTACCACTGTATTTCCAAGTGTAAGGGGTCTCTTCTCAATTTGCAAATACTTAATGAGGAGGCCAACACAATTTTAAAAGTTAAAATGGATTAATTTAATATGAAACATCTGATAAATTAAAAATCTGATAAATCTTGTCAAAAAGTTACATCTATGACTGTTTAGCATAATTTATCAGATTTTTAAAAAAACACTTAAAATGATCAGATTATTGCATTTATTTTAAAAACGGTTTTAATTTGGAAAAATTATGCCTACTAAAAATATGATTTCCCAATGCCAATTTTAATGTGATGTCCAAGACCATTTTACTGCAGCAGCCTTTTTTCCAGTTTTTGTGGTGCAGTGACTATAAGCTATACTCACAATTAGCTGCCTTTTCTACCCACACTAGACAGTGCTGCATCTCACACTAAAAGGAAATCTTCCCTTAAGGCAACCAAAATTCTTGCCACAGGGATCACAGTAGGTTTTTATGGAGAATTATTCAATGTCAGCAACAAAAGCTATTGCTGCAAAGCTGAACGCAAAATCCGGGCCAACATGTCTATTTATCCAGTCTCTCAGACTGAATTTGCCTGTTCATTATGAGGGATATATGAACTCACATCCATTACTCAGCAACCTGCTTCACTTTAGCAGTATTCAAGGAAGAATTCCCTTGACTATCCTGAGCCATATTCCCATTTCTAGTAGGTTCTGTGGGAACACGTTGCACTTGTACCATTGCCACTATTTTAACACCATTTTTTCTTCTGGTACAGTCTTTTCTGAAGACTCCTCAAGCATCCCTACTACTGCAACTTAGCTTCGAACTAGTCATTTTGACATGTATAGGTTTATTACAATAGAAACATACTACTTTCTTTACTTCACGTCTAAGTTTTAAGTTATCACTTCTATTAACTTGACTCACATCTGTCTTTTCCCTAAAAGCCAATACTTTTCTCAGTACCAAATTTGCTATTTCCCCAGTTTCCCTGTTGGTTTTCCTATGGTAACTTACTAACACACAGCTGTCTGAGAAATATCATATGCATTTGCTAAAGTTGTTGCTTCCTGTACCTTAGAAACCTTACAGTCTTCCAGGTGTGACCTAATAGCTATTGGATTGCTGATTTGGAGTTGTTCCAACATTATTAGCGCTCTCTCATTCTCAAAAGATTGTTCTAACTTCATTGATCAAAATCACCTGTCAAACAATGTTCCCTTCTCCTCTATCAAATTCTACAAACGTTTCATTTGGACATTAAAGAAAAGACCAGAATTTCAACTGATAATGCTTACAAGCTTGTCCCTGCAGTTTTAGCTTGGAGTGGGACTCAATTCCTCAACTAAACTACTAGACTCTCTTTCACTCTACAATCTAAGCTTTTCTCTAGCCAGTTTATGCTACCTGATTTCTTCCTCTCAAATTTTCACATTTCCCTTTCTTTTTCCAGTGTGAGCTTTTTCATTTCTCTATCTCTACCATCTGGATTAACTTCCCCTTCTTCCAGTTCCAGTGCTATTAACCCAAGTATGACAGCTTTTTTAGTCCCAGCTTTTAATTCTAACTCCAGCTTCTCTGCTTTTAACCTAGTCTTCATTATTTTTTGCAAATCACTCGGGGATAGAGCTTCCCTTTCCAGAAATGTAGCAATTGACAAAGCCATTCTGTTTTTTCAATTAGTATAGTAAAATTCCCTGTGGAAATCTTATCAATCATAACATCAGTAAGTACCAGAATTTGTATTTGTCTGTGGATTCGAAATCCTGGGCGAGCCCCCAAGTTATGTTATAATCCTGGACCAGACCCCCGCCCCCCCTACCAAATGTTTGGTAAGATCCGGTTAGGGACCAATAACATTTTGTTTAAAGTAGACAAAGTTTGAGATTCAAGATATTTGCTAAGAGAATGAAACCACAAGATTCCGCAAACAAAAATAAACTTTATTACACAATGTATCTTATACTCTAACATTCCGGATTAATATGAGGTACATGAATTAACAGGCTAACTGTGGTCGAACATACCACATTGCACAATAAATGGCAGATGCAACCAAGACAGGTTCCATAGATTTCTCAGCAACCCACCCAGACGCCTGTAACACTGAGACAACCAATCTCATCGAAACTCTGTCTCTCTCACAAGGGATTCAGGTCTTTACCTTTGGAGATCTCACCTTGGATTTCTCTCCAAAAGTCACTCCAACTCAGAAGGCATCAACAATGGCACATCTTGTAGGGTTTCAATCTAGTGTCCCGAGACTCTGTTCCCCTGGATTCCCAAGTCTGCACTCCAGCACCAACTCAAGCACAACTTCAGCTCTTCAGCTATGCTGAGAACACCACTGTTCCAAAGGGTTACCTTCACCCCAGCCTGGAGTCACCAACCTTCTGTTGCCTCCTTCAATCACCAGGGCTTCTCCTGAGCCCTCACCACTTAGTCTGCCAAATGCAGCCCTTTTTCTGCTTGGAACCTCTTTCTGTGCTCCTCTTTCTCCTTAACTGGGACCGCTCCATGCCCAGGATTCTTCTTGACTATGGCGCTCTGCTCCCAATCACATGTTCCCATGTTTGCACTTTTTTTTTGCACAGGTGCAATGGGCTTGGGTCCTCAGCCTGAAGGACTTCACATGCCAAATTGTGCTTGTGGTGCCCACTCCTGGCCTGTGCATGCACAAAACTTGAGACTTGTCAGGACTTGGGAGTTCTCAGCCCTCATTCCTAAAGAAGCTAAATCTGGATCTTAAAACAAATGTTAAATCCAGTCACACTCACTATCTCATTAGGAAGTCTTGATAAATCTTTGTTTTTTGTTAGTCTCTCCAACTTTGAGAAACAGAGACTAATACATTTGAAGTCACACCACAAAAATCTAAGCATAAATTGCAAATGTGTATAGTGGAAGAAGCTTACACTAAGATTATCATTTGAAACATTAGTTTTATTTATCTTTGGAATTTAATAATTTTATGTAAATTCAGAAACTCAATCAATATCTTTAGTTGAGGGTTCTTGTGAACACCCCCACCTCAAGAGGGAGAAGACTTAAAATCTGGATGCTTTTTAAAATTAATTTACAGGATGTGGGCCTCGCTTGCTAGGCCAGCATTTAGTGCCCATCCCTAATTGCCTTTAAGGTGTTAGTGAGCTGACTTCTTGAACAGCTGCAGTCCATATGGTGTAGGTACTGTTAGGGAGTTCCAGGATTTTGACCTAGTGACAGTGAAGGAACAGCAATATATTTCCAAGTCAGGATGGCAAGTGGCTTAGAAGGGAACTTCCAGATGATGGTTCCCATGTATCTGCTGCCCTTGTCCTTCTAGATGGTAGCAGTCGTGGGTTTGGAAGGTGCTGCCTAAGGAGACTTGGTGAGTTTCTGCAGTGCACCTTGTAGATCATACACACTGCTGATACTGTTTGTTGGTGGTGGAGGAGGATGAATATTTATAGAAGGGGTGCCAATGAAGCAGGCTGCTTTGTCCTGAATGGTGTCAAGCTTCTTGGATGTTGTTAGAGCTGCACTCATCCAGGCAAGTGTATCACTGTCCATCACTGTCTTGACTTGTGCCTTATAGATGGTGGACAGGCTTTGGGGAGTCAGGAGGTGAGTCACTTGCTGCAGGATTCCTAGTCTCTGACATACGTTGTAGCCATAGTATTTATATGGCTTGTCCAGTTCAGTTTCCAGTCAATGGTAACCCTCAGGAGGATTCAGCATCAGCAATGCCACTGAATGTCAAGGGTCAATGGTTAGATTCTCCCTTGTTGGAGATGGTCATTGCCTGGTACTTGTATGGCACAAATGTTACTTGCCACTTGTCAGCCCAAGCTCTGGTATCCATTGACAAGTGTGAACCTGCCTCTGATTACTTGATGAAGCAAAGGAGAGTCATATTTAACTCAACACCATAACTCTGTACCTCTCTCCACAGATGCTGCCAGACCAGAGTATTTCTAGCATTGTTTTTAAATTTCACATTTCCAGCATCTGCAGTATTTTGCTTTCAGTTTAGGTCTCGGTTTTTTGTTCCATTGCAGCTTCGATAAAATACAAATTTGATGAAATAATGACACAACGTGGTGGCTCAACACTTAAAATATTTTTTGTCTTGGCCTTCTTGATATTTTTAAAGTGATAAATATACCTTTCCAAACATTTGTAAGAGTTACAAATTGTGAAAATGGTTTCAGACTCTTCTGGGCAACTAGGATTTGTCTGAATGTATTTGAACTTGAATTAAATAAAGGTCAAAATATTCAGAAATTGTATGCACAATTTGGTGGTGTCATTAAACTACCTCAAAATTGTAATCAAAACAAAATTTACCACTACTAACCTGTTAGGCACTGAAGAGTTTGAAGAATAAAAAGATACTTTGCAAGTGATGTAATTTCTGTAACATTTGTAATTAAGAAACAAGTGTCACAAACTAATTGAGGCTATCAAGTTATTCACAGGCCTTAAATGACATAGGTAGTCTTTATGGTGGCTATTATAATGGCATTAGTAATATTAATGCTGCACGTTTTTATATTACAACCTAGAGTTATGGTGTAGAAGTTGAACAGATATCATCCAAGTCATTATTGCCTACAGTGGAACAGTTGGTTAAGGATCAGAAAATGATTTTCTTGCACCCTTTTGATGACATAGATTTGATTGCTGGCCATGGAAGGTAAAAATAAAATTCTTGTTTCTAAATTGATGTTAATTTTTAAAAAAAACTAATTTGCTGCATCACATCAGAGGCCAAGGTGCCTTATGCCAGACATCCTCACTCCACCTTTATAATTACTGATTATGCTGGGTCTAGTATCTTTCAACTGGAAGAATGTCTGACCTTCACATGGTCTCCTCAAGGGATCACAATTGACATACAGGATAATTATTCGATCATTCTGTGACTCCCTTGTCTCAGACATCCCATCTTTGCTGAGAAACAATGACTTTTATTGGATGGAAATGAATGTTTAATAGATTAATTAGCTAGTGCCAAAGTTATACTTGAAGTGTGACTTTCTAAAAAATCTGCTAATTTCATCCATAATAAAACATTCAGCAAAACAGTTGTTCACAAGCAATATATTGATAATTCTCATACATACCAACGAAACCTGCAGACGTGGAGGATGAAGTCACCAAACTGCGCGCATATTTCAATAAGCAGTAGTGCAAATATTTAAGTAAGATGTTAAAGAGGAACCACTGTTCTGAACCTAGATTGTGTCTCATTTTGCATTATATTAGCATTGGCCTTGAGATTCTTGAAGAAATTCCAAATCCTGACGTGGTGGCAGTTTGTTGTGGAGGTAGTGGTTTGCTTGCAGGGGTGGCTGCTGCTATCAAACTATCTGGCTGTACAAATATATATGGAGTGGAACCAAAAGAAGGTAACAAACTCATACCTCAGCAGAGTCAAATTTTAGCAAGTAAGGAGCTTTGAAAGCACCACTTTCACAATTTATGCTCTATCATCAGCTTGCACCATGTACAGAAGTTTTAGTGAGAATAAGCCAGTGTCTATGGACGTATAGAGCATTGCCACAGGACTTGCTCCACCATTTGCAGGTAAGTGAAATAGAAAATATACAGCTGTAGCTTTTGGACGGACGGTTAAGCAAAATCAGAATTGCAACAAGCAAGTCATTTTAGAAAGTGGGTATATTTATTACAATTCCATTATGTTTATTTAAAAAAAGTGAACATGCAGCTACTTGAGATACCATTGCAAGGAAAACAAGTCAAGGCATCAAAACCCAAAGCTACACAAGAAAATGAAATATTTAATACTCCAGTAACACAAACTAGGAAGAATATTTTATCTAGCAGTGTCATTCAGAATCTTTTTATTCTACAACAGGTTCAAAATCATTCCAGATTTGCAGACAACATGTGAAGGAAATCCTATTGGTTTCAGATGATGAAATAAAAGCAGCTGTTTCCATACTCTACAAGGTTGGCTTGGTTGTGGAACCCTCAGGAGCAGCTGCTTTTGCTGCTATTGTAGGAGAGAAGATCAATCTTAAAGGAAAGACTGTAGTGGTCTTAATAACTGGAGGAAATGTCAGTCCTGAAGAGCTTTGTTGCATTGTTCATTAAATTAAAAAATGAAAGATATCTTGTAATTAAATTGTGTCTCATAGTACAAAGAATAAGGCGACCAACACACAGACAGCCTGCAGATTTTTTTTTTTAAACACGCTGGGGGATTTCAATACTGTTATGGTCCCCGACCTGACTCCTAAATTTTGGTACAATCTCAGAAAAGACCCCCAAATTTTGTCATGATCTGCTTAGGGACTAGTAACTTTCTTTTGTTAAAGTAGACAAAATTTGAAATTCCAGTTACTAAGAGAATAAAGCCACAAGATTCCACTGTTTTAAACAAAATAAAATTTTACCATGCAGAAGTCAGCAAAGCAAACAATCAACTATCTTATGCTCTAACATCCAGAATTAACAAGGTAAACATGAAATTGACAGACAAACTGTGGTCAGACACACCACAAACTCTACTTTAAATACAGTCACAACCAAGATAGATTCCACAAATTCCCTCAGCAACCCACCCAGATGTCAGTGAGACACAAAAATTCTTCAAAGTCTGACTTTGTGAGCATAGCTTTTTATTTCCCTTAATAGTCCCTCCAATTCAAGACTGCCCCAATGGCTCTTTGTCTCCCAGTTGCTCAAACTCTTGAGACTGTGGGCAGAATTTTGCCATCGGCGAGCAGGTGGCGGGGCCCACTCGCCGACACGTAAAATGACGCGGGATGACATCGGGTGGAACCCCCGAAGTCGTCCCGGTCCATTTAAATTTTCAGGAAGGTGGGGGCAAAGCAAAATCGGCTACAGGCCCACCGACCTGTCAATGGCCAATTGAGGCCATTGACAGGGTCAGTTAAACAATTAAAGGACCTGCCCGTCCAACCTTAAGGTTAGCAGACAGGCCAGGAGCCCCGGCGGCAAATAGATAAAACATGAAACCTCATCCACCAGTGGGATGAGGTTTCATGTAGGGTTTTATAAAGTTTAATAACATTATGTAAATTATGAACATGTCCCATCTCTTGGGGGACATGTTAAGGAATTTTTCTTCTATTTTTCATATTTTTAAAAATTTCAGCAATCTCCCTGAGACAGCACTTTGCCTCAGTGAGATGTGCACTCTTTTGTGCGCGTGCGTGAAAGAGCGCATTCTCGCTTTTGGGGAAATCCTCCCCCGCCCACACAGGAAGCACATAGCACTTCCCGCCGGACATCACGCTGGGCGGGCTGCCCACCCACCAGGCAGAAAATTCTGCCCTATGTCCCAATGGATTCATAAGGCTGCGCCCAGCATCTAGTTACCAGCACGATTCCAGCTCTCTTGCTATTGAGTGGAACCCCACTGCTCACATGCTTTCCTTTGCCCCAACTGCCAGCTTCACAGAGCTCTCGCTAACACTGGGCCTCTGAGTTCCCAGAGCTTGAGTCCCAGCCCCCTCAACAGCATGGAGGTAACAGCAGCACGTCAGCTGCATGGAGCCAGCCCCCCTTTTCATCTGTTCCCTACAGGCTGCTGTTCACTCTGCCCCTTGAACTCATCTGTATGATCTATTAATACCTCCCAATAGGCTCTGCCCCTATTCTGAGGCAGGATCCAATGTAACCAGGCTGGGTATATGCTGTACCTTAAACGTTACAATCTCCAGTCAACCAGAGGTCATTCCTACAGGTGCCAACTTACATAAACAGTCCCTCAAAAAATTGATTCCCTCAATAAATGTCATGATTTGAGTTTAGAATACAGTTGAATTGGAACATTTTAGAAGGTTTGTCTTCCAATATTTGTAATTTGAAAAATACAAGAACCTTACTTTAGTATTTGTACTGTCAAGTTTATTTTTCCTTTTATATACATAAGTGTGTGCAGTATAACTTGTGTCTTTTATAGTTTCAACTTATGTATAGAATGTCCTACCATACCTGAGATACTACAGGATCTCAGCACACCAAGTGTATAGTGCTGCATTAAACATTTGACATATGCAACTTTATCTAATCAGTTGAGTTTACGGAAAATGAGCAGCTCAGTTTGCCATAAATACTTCCAATGCAGTGCACTAAGGGACCTATTTTCTAAAAGTGTGTTCTAACTATCTGGTTTGATTAGTACAGCTTTGATTGTAAGCATTTCAACAAGAAAATCCATACACTGCAAATAGAAATGGGCATCAGGTAACTAACTCTGGAAAAAGTACACATTCACATTTTAATTTTTTCCCCTTTATTCAGTTGATTAGCTTTTCAATTTTTAAAAATATATAATCACAATAGACAAATTTCACTACCAGGAATAATATGGCAAGTGATACAATATGAGATTAACTGTGGTCCAAAGAGACATAGTAATCCAAAAGAATGACACTGACCCATTATTTCAGAACATCCACTGACTTAGAAACAAGGAAATACACAGAGAGAACAAAACAGTTTAAAGAACAAGATTAAAGTAATATTACAACAGTAATATGTATAGTAGCTGTAGACCATAACAGGACCTTTTCTAAAATTTCAGCAAAGGAGAGTCCATATTCACATTTTCCTTGTTTTCGGGGCTCAACGTAATCAGTGGAGAGCTGAAATCTATAAGCTGAAATAGAATTTTGTTTTACTTTTAGAAAAGACTGAAGAAAATCTGTCAGCATACAATCTTATAGCACAGAAGGAAGCTGTTCAGCCTGTCGTGCCTGTGGCAGATCTTTGAAAGAGTTATCCAAGTTAGTCCCTCTCCCCATAGCCCTGCAAATAGTCTTCAAGTACATGTCCATTTAAAAGTTCCTATGGAACCTGATTCCACCTCTCTTTCAGGTAGTGTGTTCTAGATCTTAGCCCTCCAAGGCGAAAAAATAAATTCTCATTTCCCTTCTTTGAATTTTGCCAATTATTTTAAACCAATGGCATCTAGTTATTGACCTACATGCAGGTCATCCCTTAGTCATTTCCACTCCAAAGAGAACAATCACAGCTTCTTCAATTTCTCCACTACACTGGCCAATCCCCTCTTTCTCATCAAGGCCTTAGCACCCTTCCTAAAATGTGATGCCCAGAATTGTGCTGAGGCCTGACCAGTGATTTGTGAAGGTTTAGCAAGACTACCTTGTTTTTGTATTCAGTGCTCCCCATAACAAAGTCAAGTATCCCGTATACTTCTTTAACCAACTTATTAACTTGCCCTGTCTACTTCAAAGGTTGCGAGTAAACACACACAGGTCCCTCTGCTCTTGCATCCCTCCCTTCAAAATAATACCTCATGTGTCTGCCCAATTCATGAGTGTGCCACCCCGAAATGTTTTTGCTATCCTCTTTGCTATTTACAAATGTTGCCAAATTTTGTATCCAAGTTTTGTATTATTAGTAAACTTTAAAATTGTATTCACCATACCCAAGACTTGGACAGTTATAAAAGTAATGGTCACAATACCAATCTCTGGGGAACCCAGTGCTAATGGCTCTGATCAGAAAACAATTTGTTCACCATTATTCTCTGTTTCTTATCCGTTAGCCAATTACATACCCAAGTTACCATCATCCCTTCAATCCTACATGCTTATGTTTTGAATAAGTCTGATACGTGGCACTTGATCAAATGCCTTTTAAAACAGTTCAAAAATACATTCACCGTACTACCTTTATCAACTCTTTTGTTACTTAGGTTAAACAGACAGGATTTACTTGGCAAATCAGTGATTAATTAACCCATGCTTCTCCAAGTGTCAATTAATTTTGTCCTTGATGGCGGACTCTAGCAGCTTTTCTACCAAAGACAGATTGACTATCTTGTAGTTACCAGGTTTCTCTCTCACTTTTTTTGAATTGGGATGTTATAGTTTCAATCCTCCAGTTCTCTGGTACCATTCCCATATATGAAAAGGATTGAACAATTGTGAAAAGTGTTTCTGGTATCTCCATTTTTGCTTCCCTCGGCAACATATGAGGCATCCCATCTGGACTAGATGACTTGTGAACTTTTGAGTGATGCTAAATAGCACCTCCTTTCTATTTGTTATCCCATCTAATATTGATTTCCTCCTCTTCTACTGTAACATTAAGTTCATCTTATGTGAAGACAGATGCAAAAGCTCAGTGCTCCAGACATGCCCTCTGCCACCAAAGGTTTCAATCTTCATCCCACCACTACTTTAATTATCTTTTAATTTTTGCCTATATAAAAAAATACATTCTTTTTGTTATCTGCTAACTTCTCATTCTTGTTCCCTATCTTATATCCAATCTCCCTCTGCATTCAGCCTGGTTTTCTACTGAAGTTGGCCGAGTGAAAGAAAGTAGAGAGTAGTGGTGAACAGTTGTTTTCTCGAACTCCAGGATTGTACATAAGTGGAGCTCCCCGGGGTTGGTGTTAGGACCACTGCTTTTCTTGATCTACATTAATGACTTGGTGTGCAGGGCACAATTTCAAAATATGCAGCTAATGCAAAATTTGGAGGAGTTGGTGATCTATAACGAGGAGAGTAACAGAATTCAGGAATACATAGAAAGGCTGATGGAAAGGGCAGACATGTAGCAGATGAAATTTAATACACAGAAGTATGAAGTGATACATTTAATGGGAAGAATGAGGAGAGGCAATATAAATTAAAAAGATACAATTCTAAAAGGGTGCAGGAGCATATACCTGTGGGCATATGTGCACAAATCATTGAAGGTGGCAGGGCAGGTTGAGAAAGTGGTTAATAAGACAAAGATTCAGACTTTGGGGCAGACAACATAAAAGCAGGCAAGTTATGGTGAAACTTTATAAAAACACTGGCTCAACCTCAACTGGAATATTGTACCCAATCCTGGTAACCACACTACAGAAGGATGGGAAGGCTATAGCGGGCACAGAAAATTAACGCAATGCTTCCAGGGATGGGAGATTTCAGTTACATGGATAGATTGGCAAAGCTGGGGCTGCTCACCTTAAGGAAGAGAAGGTTGAGAGAAGACTTGATAGAGGTGTTCAAAATTATAAGGAACCTGGACAGGGGAGATAGGGGGAAACTGTTCCTTTTGGCTGAAGGGTTGACAGCCAGAGGACACCAATTTAAGATAAATGGCAAAAGAAGCAACAGCAATATGAAGAATTTTTTTAATGCAGTGAATGGTTAGGATCTAGAATGCACAGGGTGGAGGAGGCAGATTCAATTGTGGCTTTCAAAAGGGAATTGGATAATTATCTTAAAAAAAGAGATTTTCAGGGGTATGAACAAAAGACAGGGAAGTTTGACTAGCTGAATTGCTTTTGGAGAGCTGGCACAGACAGGACAAAACAGCCTCCTTCTATGCTGTAACCATTCTATGCTGTGCCTGAATTTGTTAAAAAGTGGATATTATAACCTATGTTTCCTTTATCATCTGTTCTAGCTTTGGATGCCCTTTTTCTCCTCCTTATGGAGGATATGCTTGGTTTGTATTCGGGCCTAATGTTGCTCACAAAGCACAAGTCAACACTCTTATTAATTTGCTTATTTCACAAGTTAGTGATAACAGATCTTTGTGTTGATTTAGAATTTACCATGAAGATAATTCTCTCTAAACCTATAGTCCATGAAACCCAAATTAATTAAACCAGTAAGTTTAAAAAAGCACAAATAGAATTGTGTTGCCTGGACTTTGATGGTCATAGACCATAGTTCATATACCCCTAGAATATTAAATGTTAAAATTTACAACAGTTTCATACTTGCTAAAGTGAGCTAGCTAACCAAACAAAATAACTTACCGGTTCAGGAGCCTTCATTGGTGCAACCCTCTTTAGGTCAGGAGTATTTGAGAGATCAATAAGTGGGTGGTCTTCAATTTGTTTATTTTTTGTATTAACTTCAACTAAGAGATTCTAACGGGGAAAAAACATGGATGAAAAAAGTATGAATGATATTGGTCTATCCAAATCAATGGAAAATTAATTGTTCAGAAAGGCGGTTACAAAAATTGTTTCATTAAATTTAAAAATAACTAAACACATACAGCAAACAGAATCAGCTACCAATATTTTTGATAGTTGATCAAAAATGGAAAAGACACTCAGACATTTAAAATTAGGCCAACTCTAAAACCTTTCATTAGAATAGATGTAGTGCCACCTAAATGGGGGTCAGGAGAGAAATCTGAAAATAAATAGAAACCTTTTAGCTTGGTGAAATTCAAAGAACAATTGTAAACAGTTATCTATGCTGAACACCATTCTGTTCTCAAAGACAGGCTATTATAGGCTATAAATAGCCTATTTATTCAGTTACATCATCTTCAAGCATCAAAGTAAATTCAAAAGAGTGAACACATGAACCATAATGCGGTGATTATGTTACTAGTCTAGCAATCAGAGGCCTGGAGTAATAATCCAAAGAAGTGAACATAAAAAATGGTGGCATAAATTTTAAAAAAGACCATTAAGTTGTTGGATTGCCATAAAACACCAAGTGGTTCATTGATATCCTTTAGGAAAGGAATCCTCCAGTCTGGGTTATCTGTGACTCCCACATGAATGTGGTTGACTGCCCTCTGAAGTGGCCAGCATGCCACGCAAATGTATGCAGCAGATAGAGCAGTAAGGACTAGTTGGGCACAACAAAATACAGGATTCGTAAAACAACTAATGTGATATAAGAAGGCAGCCACATCCCACAAAATAAATGAACACGTCCTTTTAGGTATTATAAGGCTCCTACAAAATTTTAGAATGTGTCACCCAACTCAGTTAATATTGCCCGTGTGGAAGTCAATAAAATTTGAAAAAACATAGGAAATTGTTTATCTCTTTGTTTCCCTAAACTAAATGAAGTATTAAAACCAGTCCAGTACTGATATTGCTCCCGCTTCTCAAAAGGCAAGAGAGTCAGAAGAAGAGGTAAGAATTTACTGTTAAAGATATAGAATTCTATAAAATTATATTTGATGGAGGAGGAAAGAAGAATGGATACATACAAAAAGATGTTAAAACAAATACATTCAGATTCTATAACTAGTAGCCTTTTCACAGTAGCTTTAATATTGTAATATTAACTTTGCTTGCTTGATCTGTAGTACATTCATACCTCCATGATTTGAGTCTCAGATGTATGCTCTACAGTTTTCACTTGGCATACAGTCTGTGGTTTATCTGGAGAAAAATCCAGGAAACAAGGAACCAGAGGTGGAGATATCTCTTCTTCAGAGGAATCAGATGAGCAAAGAGCTGGTGGCTTTCTCGACATTTTCTGTTCACTACTGAAACATAATAGTTAAATAGTAATGGGCTATAAAATGTCTAAAAAGTAAGCATTGAAATTTCACCTCCCCCATATCTTCATGACAGCTGTCAGGCATGTTCTTACTCAATAGCTGCTTAGCTGCAAACATCCAAAGCCAGTGGATGACTTAATCTGTCAGACTTCTGAATTCAGAGAGTTTGCTCAATGAACTAAACAAAAATTAAGTTACTGTCTCCAGTTATACATGGTTGACATTTCAGAAAGCATTTTACATTTATATTCAAAATTCAATGCAAAAGAGCAGAACTGGCTATTAGTCTCAGGTGAAATAGTAATGCCAGTATAATTGCACTATTAGCCTGGTAACAGGACAGGAGATAGTAAGAAAGTGAAACTCAATCTTTCACCAATACCCATTTTGAAAAAAAAATCTCTGAACAGCAGATCGTGCAAGAGTCTGATGCACTCCCTATTGAACAAGATGTGCTTGAATTTACCAAGATACACAAACATTTTTTTTTTTTAAAAGACAACTATCTTCTGGATAGCAAAAAATAATGGCTAAAGTATGCTACAGAATTTTTATTTAAACTCTCAAACAAAATGTTTCTTGCTCACCTTGCTAGAATAGTTCCACAGGCTGACATACTACGGTTTTGATTAGCTATAGCTTGGCGAGACAACGACCCAAGTCTTGGTTGTGTTTGTGGAGTGAATGTTGGAATAACCGACCTGCGGCGATTTAATGGTGTGGGTAAAGCAGATAAACGTCTCGTGCCAGGTGTTACTGAAGTCAGTCTATTTGGAACGTTAGGTGTTTGCAGCATTCCTCGAATAGGTGGTTTGTTTGGAGTACAAGCCTCTATAACACTGATGAAAAGATTTTAACATAATATTAGCAATCTATAAACTAAAAGCACATATCTTAAGAGAATAATCCAATATTTGGAAGAAAACCAAATTGAAAACAAGAAAACATTTCTACAACCTCACTTCTATGACATTAGAACCTAGTAAGAACCAGCCACACAGTGCTTCCCACATTTCTTCTCCAAAGGAAATAAAATATTGATAGAGCTGACCGAAAGATGGTTTTAAAGGTTGGCTTTAAGGAAAGTTGTAAAAAGGATGAGGGGGAGATGGAGAAGTTTAGGCAGCTAAGCCTAGTGCTGAATGCGCAGCCAATGGTGGGACAATATTATTTAAAGAGATTGCAGAAGTTTGAGGTATGGAGGGATCTGGGTGTCCTGGTACATGAATCACAAAAGGTTGGTATGCAGATACAGCATGTGATTAGCAAATGGAATGTTGTCATTTATTGCAAGGGAAATAGAATATAGAAGTAGGGAAGTTTTGCTATAGTTGTATAGGGTATTGGTGAGACCACATCTGGAGTACTGTGTACAGCTTTGATCTCATTTAAGAAAGCATATAAATGTTTTAGAGGCAGTTCAGAGAAGGTTCACTTGATTGATACCTGGGATTGGGGGGAGTCGGGGGGGGTAGTGCGGCTAGTTATCTTATGAAGAAAGATTGGACAGGCTGAGCCTGTATCCACTGGAGTTTAGAAGAATTACAGGTGATCTTATGGAAACATAAGATCCTGAGGGGGACTTGACAGGTGGATGCTGAAAGGGTGTTTGCTCTTGTGGGAGAGACTAGAGCTAGGGGACAGCGTTTAAAAATAAGATGTTGCCCATTTAAGTCAGAGATGAGGAAAATTCTTTTCTGAGAGCTGAGTCTCTATGGAGCTCTCTTCCCCAAGGAGTGGTGGACGCAGGGTCAACGAATACTTTTAAGGCAGAGTTAGATGGATTCTTGACTAACAAGTGAGTCAAAGGGTATTGGGAGTAGGTAAGAATGTGGAGTTGAGGCCACAATCAGATCAGCCATGATCTTATTAAATAATGGAGCAGGCTCGAAGAGGCCGAATGGCCTACTCCTGCTCTTAATTCATATGTTCATACAAGGGGATACAGAAGAGGCCAGAATCTACTCAGCTTACTGGGAAGGGGCACTTTTAGAAAGATAAGGGTGGTGCTAAGGCCATGAAGGGATGTTAAAAACAAGACCACAATTTTTAAAAATGGGACAGCAAAGACAGACAGGAATGATGAATGAACACTTAGCATAAGAACAGAGGCAGAATTTTACATTTGTTGATGTTTACAGAAGATGAAGGAATGCAGACCGGCTGGGAGAGTGTTGAAATTGTTGAGTATAGAGATGAAAAACTAAGGGATGGAACACAGTTCCAGTTGAGTTGAGGCAAGTACAAAATTGGGGCATTGCTCTGGAGATGGAAGTAGGCAGTTTTTATGACATAGAAGACATCTATAGATCAGCTTGATGTTCCATTTGATCTCTAGAGTGCAAACAGTATCCAATGGGAAGAATGGGAGGCATGGCAATGGAGTTTGTGGCAGGAATGGAGGACAATACTTTTGATCTTTTAATGTTTAAATGGACCAAATTTTGCCTCAACCAAGACAAGAAAGTGCAACATCAAGAGAGCTTGGGCAGAGGTAGAGCTGAACATTGTCAGTGTACATGTACTGAACTGAGGAGGATCATGTCAAACTTCAAAAAGGAGACACAGGTTGGTGGGATGGACAGACAAGTGCCAGATGCAATTTAATGGAGAGAAGTTTGGAGCAATTCATTTTTGTAAAAAGAATGCAGACAGACAATATAAATAAGGAACAAAAACAAAATTACCTGGAAAAACTCAGCAGGTCTGGCAGCATCGGCGGAGAAGAAAAGAGTTGACGTTTCGAGTCCTCATGACACTTCGACAGAACTAAGTAGAAATAGGAAAGGAGTGAAATATAAGCTGGTTTAAGGTGTGTGTGTGTGTGTGTGTGTGTGTGTGTGTGTGTGTGGGGGGGGGGGTGGTGTTGGGTGGGGGGAGAGTAGTTGGGGGGGGTGGTGTGGTTGTAGGGACAAGCAAGCAGTGATAGAAGCAGATCATCAAAAAGATGTCACAGACAACAGAACAAAAGAACACATAGGTGTTGAAGTTGGTGATATATATCTAAACGAATGTGCTAATTAAGAATGGATGGTAGGGCACTCAAGGTATAGCTCTAGTGGGAGTGGGGGGAGCATAAAAAATTTAAAAATAATGGAAATAGGTGGGAAAAAGAAAAATCTATATAATTTATTGGCAAAAAAACAAAAAGGAAGGGGGAAGAAACAGAAAGGGGGTGGGGATGGAGGAGGGAGGTCAAGACCTAAAGTTGTTGAATTCAATATTCAGTCCGGAAGACTGTAAAGTGCCTAATCGGAAGATGAGGTGTTGTTCCTCCAGCTTGCGTTGGGCTTCACTGGAACAATGCAGCAAGCCAAGGACAGACATGTGGGCAAGAGAACAGGGTGGAGTTAAAATGGCAAGCGACAGGGAGGTTTGGGTCATTCTTGCGGACAGACCGCAGGTGTTCTGCAAAGCGGTCGCCCAGTTTACGTTTGGTCTCTCCAATGTAGAGGAGACCACATTGGGAGCAACGAATTCAGTAGACTAAGTTGGGGGAAATGTAAGTGAAATGTTGCTTCACTTGAAAGGAGTGTTTGGGCCCTTGGACGGTGAGGAGAGAGGAAGTGAAGGGGCAGGTGTTACATCTTTTGCGTGGGCATGGGGTGGTGCCATAGGTGGGGGTTGAGGAGTAGGGGGTGATGGAGGAGTGGACCAGGGTGTCTCGGAGGGAACGATCCCTACGGAATGCCGACGGGGGGGGGTGTAGGGAAGATATGTTTGGTAGTGGCATCATGCTGGAGTTGGCAGAAATGTCGGAGGATGATCCTTTGAATGCGGAGGCTGGTGGGGTGATAAGTGAGGACAAGGGGGACCCTATCATCTTTCTGGGAGGGAGGAGAAGGCCTGAGGGCGGATGCGCGGAGATGGGCCGGACACGGTTGAGGGCCCTGTCAACGACCGTGGGTGGAAAACCTCGGTTAAGGAAGAAGGAGGACATGTCAGAGGAACTGTTTTTGAAGGTAGCATCATCGGAACAGATGCAACGGAGGCGAAGGAACTGAGAGAATGGGATGGAGTCCTTACAGGAAGCGGGGTGTGAGGAGCTGTAGTTAAGGTAGCTGTGGGAGTCGGTAGGCTTGTAATGGATATTGGTGGACAGTCTATCACCAGAGATTGAGACAGAGAGGTCAAGGAAAGGAAGGGAAGTGTCAGAGATGGACCACGTGAAAATGATGGAGGGGTGGAGATTGGAAGCAAAATTAATAAATTTTTCCAAGTCCCGACGAGAGCATGAAGCAGCACCGAAGTAATCATCGATGTACTGGAGAAAGAGTTGTGGAAGGGGGCCAGAGTAGGACTGCAACAAGGAATGTTCCACATACCCCATAAAGAGACAGGCATAGCTGGGGCCCATGTGGGTACCCATAGCCACACCTTTTATTTGGAGGAAGTGAGAGGAGTTGAAGGAGAAATTGTTCAGTGTGAGAACAAGTTCAGCCAGACGGAGAGTAGTGGTGGATGGGGATTGTTCGGGCCTCTGTTCGAGGAAGCAGCTAAGGGCCCTCAGACCATCCTGGTGGGGGATGGAGGTGTAGAGGGATTGGACGTCCATGGTGAAGAGGAAGCGGTTGGGGCCAGGGAACTGAAAATTGTTGATGTGACGTAAGGTGTCAGAGGAATCACGGATGTAGGTGGGAAGGGACTGGACAAGGGGAGAGAGAAGGGAGTCAAGATAACGAGAAATTAGTTTTGTGGGGCAGGAGCAAGCTGACACGATTGGTCTACCGGGGCAGTTCTGTTTGTGGGTTTTGGGTAGGAGGTAGAAGCGGGCCGTCCAAGGTTGGGCGACTATCAGGTTGGAAGCTGTGGGAGGAAGATCTCCAGAGGAGATGAGGTCAGTGACAGTCCTGGAAACAATGGCTTGATGTTCAGTGGTGGGGTCATGGTCCAGGGAGAGATAGGAGGAAGTGTCTGCGAGTTGACGCTCAGCCTCCGCGAGGTAGAGACTTCCTCACAGACACTTCCTCCTACCTCTCCCTGGACCATGACCCCACCACTGAATATCAAGCCATTGTTTCCAGGACTGTCACTGACCTCATTTCCTCTGGGGATCTTCCTCCTACAGCTTCCAACCTGATAGTCACCCAACCTCGGACGGCCCGCTTCTACCTCCTACCCAAAATCCACAAACAGAACTGTCCCGGTAGACCAATTTATCAGCTTGCTCCTGCCCCACAGAACTCATTTCTCGTTATCTTGACTCCCTTCTCTGTCCTCTTGTCCAGTCCCTTCCCACCTACATCCGTGATTCCTCTGACACCTTACATCACATCAACAATTTCCAGTTCCCTGGCCCCAACCGCTTCCTCTTCACCATGGACGTCCAATTGCTCTACACCTCCATCCCCCACCAGGATGGTCTGAGGGACCTTAGCTTCTTCCTCGAACAGAGGCCCGAACAATCCCCATCCACCACTACTCTCCTCCGTCTGGCTGAACTTGTTCTCACACTGAACAATTTCTCCTTCAACTCCTCTCACTTCCTCCAAATAAAAGGTATGGCTATGGGTACCCGCATGGGCCCCAGCTATGCCTGTCTTTTTATGGGGTATGTGGAACATTCCTCGTTCCAGTCCTACTCCGGCCCCCTTCCGCAACTCTTTCTCCGGTACATCGATAATTACTTCGGTGCTGCTTCGTGCTCTCGTCGGGACTTGGAAAAATTTATTAATTTTGCTTCCAATCTCCACCCCTCCATCATTTTCACGTGGTCCACCTCAGACACTTCCCTTCCCTTCCTTGACCTCGCTGTCTCAATCTCTGGTGATAGACTGTCCACCAATATCCATTACAAGCCTACCGACTCCCACAGCTACCTTAACTACAGCTCCTCACACCCCACTTCCTGTAAGGACTCCATCCCTTTCTCTCAGTTCCTTCGCCTCCGTCGCATCTGTTCCGATGATGCTACCTTCAAAAACAGTTCCTCTGACATGTCCTCCTTCTTCCTTAACCGAGGTTTTCCACCCACGGTCGTTGACAGGGCCCTCAACCGTGTCCGGCCCATCTCCGCGCATCCGCCCTCAGGCCTTCTCCTCCCTCCCAGAAAGATGATAGGGTCCCCCTTGTCCTCACTTATCACCCCACCAGCCTCCGCATTCAAAGGATCATCCTCCGCCATTTCCGCCAACTCCAGCATGATGCCACTACCAAACATATCTTTCCTTCACCCCCCCGTCGGCATTCTGTAGGGATCATTCCCTCCGGGACACCCTGGTCCACTCCTCCATCACCCCCTACTCCTCAACCCCCACCTATGGCACCACCCCATGCCCACGCAAAAGATGTAACACCTGCCCCTTCACTTCCTCTCTCCTCACCGTCCAAGGGCCCAAACACTCCTTTCAAGTGAAGCAACATTTCACTTGCATTTCCCCCAACTTAGTCTACTGCATTCATTGCTCCCAATGCGGTCTCCTTTACATCGGAGAGACCAAACGTAAACTGGGCGACCGTTTTGCAGAACACCTGAGGTCTGTCCGCAAGAATGACCCAAACCTCCCTGTCGCTTGACATTTCAACACTCCACCCTGCTCTCTTGCCCACATGTCTGTCCTTGGCTTGCTGCATTGTTCCAGTGAAGCCCAACGCAAACTGGAGGAACAACACCTCATCTTCCAACTAGGCACTTTACAGCCTTCCAGACTGAATATTGAATTCAACAACTTTAGGTCTTGACCTCCCTCCTCCATCCCCACCCCCTTTCTGTTTCTTCCCCCTTCCTTTTGTTTTTTTGCCAATAAATTATATAGATTTTTCTTTTTCCCACCTATTTCCATTATTTTAAAATATTTTTAAATCTTTTATGCTCCCCCCACCCCCACTAGAGTATACGTTGAGTGCTCTTCCATCCATTCTTAATTAGCACATTCGTTTAGATATATATCACCAACTTCAACACCTATGTGTTCTTTTGTTCTGTTGTCTGTGACATCTTTTGATGATCTGCTTCTATCAATGCTTGCTTATCCCTACAACCACACCCCCCCCCCCACTTCTCTACCCCCCCCACCACCCTCAACCCAACCCACCAACACCCCCCCACCCCGCTACACACACACACACACACACCTTAAACCAGCTTATATTTCACTCCTTTCCTATTTCTACTTAGTTCTGTCGAAGGGTCATGAGCACTCGAAACATCTACTCTTTTCTTCTCCGCCGATGCTGCCAGACCTGCTGAGTTTTTCCAGGTAATTCTGTTTTTGTTTTGGATTTCCAGCATCCGCAGTTTTTTGTTTTTATCTGAATATAAATAAGGTACAATTCTAAAAGGGGTGCAGGAGCAGAAGGATCAGGGTGTATATGTGCATAAATCAATGAAAGTAGCAGGACAGTTTGAGAGAGCAGTGAATAAATTATAAGGCATCCTAAGCTTTATCATCAGGAGCATAGAGAACAAAAGAAAAGTTATGTTAAACTTGAATGAAATACTAGTTCAGCCACAACTGAAGTATTGCACCCAGTTCTGGGCACATTTCAGGAAGGATGTGAAGGCATTAGAGAGGGTGCAGAAAAAAATTCATGAGAATGGTGCCAGGGATGAGAAACTTCAGTTACATAGCTAGATTAAGAAGTTAGAACAGTTTTCCTTGGAGAAGATTGAAAGGAATTTGATAGAGGTATTCAAAATCAAGAGAGGTCAGGATAGAGCAGATAGGGAGAAACTGTTTCCATTGTTGGAAGGACCAAGAACTAGCGGGCACAGACTTAAGGGTAACCGGCAAAAGGAACAATAGCAACAACAGGAAAAATTTCTTTATGCAGCAAGTGGTTAGGGTCTGGTATGCACTGCCTGAGAGTGTGGTGTAGAGGCTCTCGAAAGAGAATTGGATGCCATTTGTAACTTTAGTTTAGGGCCATTTCACTGCTGTGACAAAGATGGAAACCTGATTGGAGAGGTTAAAAAAAAATGTAATGGGAAAGATGTCCATATATATGAAAGGCAACAGCACTGACGATTGAGGAAATGAGGTTGGCGTGGATGAGTAGCTTCCAAGGAAGAGGTTAAAGGTGGGCATTTTGAGGAGGATGATGTTGATATCTTTTAAAAAAAAAAGGAAAAAAAAAGTCATGAGAATTGATTCATTGTAGCAGGGAATCATTTGCTGTGTTAGCTATCATAGGAGCTAGGGATTATCTTTGTTTTGAACGAGGGAGAAAGGAAGCACTAGGAGGAACAGCTGGCATGGGAGAAAAGAGGGGGCTTTTTTGGGTACAAAAACAAAAAAGTAGTCAGCTGAGGCGAATGGATGGCCAAATGCTAGTCTAGAGTTTAAAGTGCAGTTATATGTGATTTGGAGGTGTTTTCTCTTCTCTGCACTCTCTCCCAGGTGAATACAGGAGGAAGTCGGGCTCGAAGAAAATACAGAATATAGGTGTTGAGGAATACAAGATCAACCAGGTCAGAGATAGCTTTCACAGGTATAGAAAGGATACAGACGATGCCATGGCTGATTAAACTATTGTGCTTTCTCTGGTTCTTTGAGGCACCACTAAGCAGAATGGACACGAGCATATTCTGGTCACTATTTACCATGAGGAATATGCTCATGTACCAGAGTTTTGTTCATTTCACACTATTTTATTAAACAAGGTTCTGCAAGCTGAGGTAGATGCAATGGGTTTGGCAGAATGAAAGCAAATAGGAAAAGTTGGAATGCTATCCAGTGGATTTACGTTGCAAAAGCACAAACATGGTTGGACTAAAGATAGTACTGAGCTTGCTTGCATTACTATTGGGCTAATAACCTGATAGTGATGGTCAAAGGAGTCACTTTACTTTTTAATAAAGCATGTTTATTAGATGTATAGGAGGGACATTTACAAATCTATAGTCTGGTAATATGCTGTTTTGACATTCTACTGCAATTAGAAAATTCTTGTTACCTCTCAATTGCACCGCATGACAACAGCTTCTTTGGTTCTGTTATTTTTGACTTTGTGGTTCGAGGTGAAGGTGCTTAAATGACAGTTAATAAAAAATAATGAATAGTCTCTAAGACAAGTCAAATAGCTCTTTCTGCACCAGAAGACAAAATGAAGCAATCGTATCCAACTGAATTGATCCAATAAGGAAAATTGTACACACAAATCTCTCCCAAAAGAAAGGATTAAAACAATTCTTCAAAAGTAAGTCCACTTATTTAGTTCTTATACAGCAATGACCATGTAAATCTTGAATCTGACAGAATAAATCTACTTTAGGGCTTTGACTATAATCGCTCTTACTGTAATCCAAAACATGCAAGATAATTCTTAAAGATGTCTACCAGAAAGAAACACTTTCTAGTACATTCAAATGTAATTGTAGACCCAAGCAAAATACAATCCGATTTTTGTAGCTGCAGATCAGTTAATGAAGGATCATCATTCTTCCCCATCCCCACTGTTATGAACTTTTCAGAACTACATCTATTTTCCACTATAAACAATGAAATTCATGTCATTTCAACTGGTGATAAACATTTCATGCACTTAATAATTTAGCCAAGATTGACAACTAGTAATCCCAAATTGCATGAAAATTTGGAATTAAAATTACTGATACAAAATACCCAAGACCAAGACCTATATTTTAAAGAGTGTTTATACTTACCACTGGATCTTTTTGAAACTAGGCTAGGAATAATAGATGTCTTAGTCTTTGCACACGGATCCTTCCCTAATGCATTTACAACTTGGTTTGATTTGATTTTAGTTTCAACCTTCATATCAATTGAGCCACTTCTTTGTAAACCTCTAAAGGGCAGGGTCTGCATCCCTGATCCTTGCTGATTCATCTTTCCAGGAGTGGTTAATTGACAAGTATTTGCTGGTTTCATTAATTTTGTTTTTGGAACGTCAATTGCACATGTAGAACTTGACTTGCTCTTTGGAGCCACAATTCTGCTGCCATTTTTTGAATTTTGCAATTTTGATGAGTTTAAGGAAACATTCATGGACACCACTGAAAGAGAAATTGCAAGTATTTAGAAAACTGGTTCTGAATTTGAAAGCAAGAGATTACCTTTCACAAATATTACACTGCCAGAAGCAGAATTTATCAGGTGCATATATATTTTTTTAAATATCCCTTAAGTTCATACTTGATACTGCATTTTAAAATAAACCATTTTTCAAACATAACTTTACACATTATTTCACCACTCCATTACTCCAGAATGGGGTTTGGATAATCAAGGGACGATGGACAGACTTTAGTGGAGTTCAATCGTATTTTATAAAAGAACAAGCCTTGCTGCACAAATAGCACTTTCAACCTATTATAACTTTGCACCTTTCCATCTAATATAGTAATTTTTCATTTCAACACCAGCTTTCCAGAATATATTGCTATAATCACAGAAATTTACAGCACAAAAGGGGAAGTCATTGTGTCCATATCCACTGACAAGGAGCCATCTAGCCCAACTCCACTTTCCGGCTCTAGGTCCGTAAATAGGTACCATCGCTCCCCAGCCAACATCAATGTGCTTACATTAAAGTGCAACTCAAAATAGAGACCCACCACTCCTTAGAGAAATATAAAGGAATCTGTAATGCTCTTGTGTGCCTGCCAGTTCCAGAGCAATTTTGGAGGTGGTATTGGATTGAAAGTCAAGAATTTAATCCCCGTTATAAACCAAGAATACAAAAGGCTTACTTTGAGTGCAGGGTAATATGAATATACTAAAGTCTGGAAGAGAGCAAACAACTGCCAGTGGGAAATTAGTACATTTAGGATGTTAGGTAGGTCTAATGCATTGGATGTGATGATGTGTCAAAGTAAACAAGGCCCCTCAATTTTACTTTTTAAAATGTCAGATATAAAAACCAGAAGCCAAATTCCACAATTTTTGAATTACAAAACATTTTAAGATTGAAAATCCAACTTGCCTTTGCCACCACTAGCAGAATTATGAAGACCAGAATGAACACTGGATATAGATGACGAAGCATGGTTGAGAGTCCTTACTGCCATACCAGCACTCTGCTTCTTCACAGAACCTGAAACCTTAGACCCAGATACCTTTGGTTGGCTTCCCTACAATAAAACCAAATCTTTTCTCAGAATGCAACAGGACAAAATAGGTTTTCCTAAGCATAGGTTATTCAGAGTTTCTCCTCACATTTTATCCTGCTCTGCTTAGTCTTCCAAAATCCAGACATAAACAGCACATGAAATTCAATGGATAAATTTGCAGTAGTATAAAATGAGGTAGTACATTTTGGGAGGAAGAATAGGGAGGTCACTTATTACTTGTAAGGTTCAAGTCTGGGTGGGGTAGAGGAACAAAAGTAATCTCGGAGCACAAATATGCCAATCACTAAAAGTTGCACCATAGCAAGGTTATTTATAAAGCAAACTAAGGACTAGGCTTTACTTCTACAGTGATAAAATTGAAAAGTAGGGAAATTATGCTAAACTTGTATCGAAGCTTGGGTTGGACTACACTTAAGAGTACTAGTGCAGTCCTGGTCATCATATTATGAAAAGGAAATGAAGGCACTGGTGAGGATCTGGAGAATATTTATAAGGAAGATACCAGAAATGCATGGGTATACATATCAGGAAAGTATTGACATGCTGGGTTCTCTTCTCTTTGGAAGAAAGTTTGATGGATGACCTAATAGAGATGAAAGGTTTGGATACAGTGGATGCAGAGAGAATGTTTTCTCTTGTGGGGGAGAGCGTAACTAGAAGCCATCAATACAAAATAGTCACCAAGAAATCTAATAGGGAATGCAGAAGAAACTTTACACCAAAAAGTGATAAATGGCGAGAAAGTGAAACTCCTACCAGAGGGAGTGGTTGAAGCAAATAGTATAGATGCATTTAAGGGGAAGCCAGACAAGCATATCAGATACAAGGAGAGAGTTATAATAGATTTGGATGAGGAAAGATAGGAGGAGGCTCAATGAGGCCCATTTCTGTGTTGTATATCCTATGTATACTTTATGCTGCCCAAAGGGAAGTAGCAGCGCTACTAGAGTCTTCAAAATCTTATCAAGCATATTGCAAAGCCCTGCCCTCAAGCATAGCTTATCAAAATAAGAATGCCAAACTTGCTACCTTTACTCTGGTACATTGTTGCTATTACATGTGAAGCCATAAGAATAGATGCTTATAGTTGGAATAATCAAACATATTTTAATGGGTAGTTACAGGAATGCCCGACTTCAAGACTTTTGACTCGATCAGAACTATAAGACTTTCCCTTATTGAATCACTTATTGGTGAATAAAGGATACATTGAGCACAATTCAGCCCCATTCCCTTTGCTAAAAGGATATCTCAGCAAAATTAAGGCCACTTCCCCCTCATCAAAAAAATGCATTATACAAAAGAATTAGAAATGAAAAAGTAAACCAGCAATACAGAAATATGCATCTTTAAAAAACAGAAATGCATCAGTTTTATTTTAAAAAGCCACAACCATATAATACTTATATCAAGTTATCTCAATTAATTAATTAATTTTTGCACAATTCACAAACATGTCCCAAGTCAGGTGACATGTTTAAATAATTTTTTTCCTCCTTTATTAAAAAGTTTCACTCTCAACTTAATCTCTCTGAGGCAGCTCCGTGCCTCAGGGAGATTTCTGCGCTCTTTTGCGCATGCTCAAAACAGCGCAGGTCCCGACTCTCCCTCCTCCCCCTGCCCGCACAGGTAGCATTGCCTTCTTAGAAAAATTAAATAATTATTCTTACCTCCTTTATATTGAAATTATTTATAAATCTACCTGATTGCCATGAGGTATGGTTTTGCATGTCGAATTACTTAGAAATTGCAACATAGGAACAGGCTGTTTGGCACAGTCAGTCTATTTGATGTTTAACCTCCACACAAGCAGTGTTTGCCTATCCTCTCTTCCTTCAGTTAACTATCTATTAAGTGCGTCATGCTGGGCGGCCCTTAGCTGGCCCGTCCAGGTAAAATGTCAGCGCGCAGCCGATCGCGGGTGGTGATCGGCTCCGCGGCCGCCCAGCACACCTGACATAGGTAAGTTTCTGGCCTATATTTCTTGAAAAATTTTTAGTTTTAGCCAAGCATATATCATTAACATTTGCATCAAGCCAAAAATTATAGTTTTATCTTACAAAACATTTAATGTTAGAAATGTTTGGATAAATATCCTCAAATATATGTTCTTCCACATGATAAACTATTCAGCATGCTCGCATGGAAATTTGGGATAGAGGATTTGTAGCTCCCATGCACAAGTTCACTGTAATACATGAGGAATAATTTTTACCCCACTCCTATGGCAATTCCCAGACTGTGGCAAAAGGCAATAGAGATGGTGCTGCACAGATTCACCAGGTCTGGTACAAGGAAATACAAAAAGAAATACTTGAACAATTGAGCTATTTTAGATTAGAGTTGAGGAGATTACACAGTGATATGACAAATGTTTAAAGAGTTACAAAGATAATTAGGACAATTTAGATAGGAACTGTTTTCAGTGACTGAAGAATCTAGAATGAGGTGACATGAGTATGAGATTAAAAGTAAAAGATTAGGACATCATGAGGGAAGTTTAGAAAATTGGTTTTGATCGATAGTTACTTCGTCAGTCACTAATTCCTGTGGAATACTCTATATCAGCACTTAATAGATAGTTAACTGAAGGAAGAGAGGATAGGCAAACACTGCTTGTGTGGAGGTTAAACATCAAATAGACTGACTGTGCCAAACAGCCTGTTTCTATGTTGCAATTTCTAAGTAATTCTACATGCAAAACCATACCTCATGGCAATCAGGTAGATTTATAAATAATTTCAATATAAAGGAGGTAAGAATAATTATTTAATTTTTCTAGGAAGGCATTATACAATTTAAGCATTGAATAAAAATTAGGCCAATGGGATTTGGGATTACTTTTTTGGCATCACTGAAGGGGTCTCATTTTTTTTTGCTGGGTCAGAAGACTATTGTTTTCAGGTACTTTGATGCTGAATCACAAATTCACTACTGGAAACTTTTTGGTGGGGGGTGGGGAGATGGTGGGGAGGAACAAATTATTTGGATCTTAAGTAAATGCTACAATTCCAATTTTGGGAGGTGCAACAAAAACATAATGCAAAACAAAAATGTAAACAACAGGTAGCTTTGGGGGAAACAAAATTATTTGCATCTTCATACTTTAAAAGTTGCTTTAACAGGTTTGTTGTTATTGTAGCAATGGGTAAACCACTATTATGTTTACGTTTCAGGAAATGGAAAAGCTCTAGATCTTGCACTTGCCATAAATTATGCTACAAAAAATTGACTAGTTATGGTACAGTACATAGTAAAACTCTAACATCTAACCAGCCCATCACGTTTACTGAAATTGTTGATTAACGTTAGACAACTTAAATGCAACAGGTAACATTGAATAAACCTCTACTATTCCATTCTGTATTGATTGTTTTAACAGAATAAGAAAACTGCTTACCTTTTCTGATGTCCATGTTGGCTGTTCACCTAATGGAACTTCCCTCAAAGTTATGCTCTCAGTACAAGCCACATCATCATTGCCTAATGTTGGATTTCTGCAGTTTTGTAGAGGCTGCACAGAAGAGTTGATTACCTGGACAACAGCTTTCTTAGGTGATTTTAATAGAAAGCCAGGACGAGCATTGGAAGAACAAACCTGCAGACTTTTCTGGATTGCAAGTGGAAGTAACCTCAGTGGACTATCTTGAACTACAAAGGTTTCTCTTCTTGGACAACTTGGGCTGCTAATACCCCTCAGAAGGGTCAGTTTTAATTTTGATTCCTCTATAAATTGTTCCACATTTTTACTGTGTATCATTTCATTTCCCATTTTCTCAGACTTTCCCTCCACATGGTTTTCAAAATGCAGTGCTAGTAAATTGGCTTCTCTGGAAACTTCAACAAACTGGTCTGTGTTCAGAGGACTCCAATTCACAATTTCTGCAGACTTCAAACTTTTCTCTTCCTTGCAATTTAAATCAATTCCAATAGCAACACATTTTTCCACGTGTCGAACTGGCCCAAGAAAAACTTCATCATCATCATCACTTTTTCCACTAGGGAGAAAAAAAGCCTACTAGTTTAAGATTGAAAAGGTATTATGAATTTAGTTTCATCTGCTTGAAGCTCAAACATTAGCATGATCATACTGTGTAGGCTAAATTTCTGGTTAAACTTCTCAAGTCTGTACACCATCTGCAGCTAACTGACTCATAGACAAGGCGGCCTGGGGATAATGCTTTCTCTAGTCCCCTCCTTCTCGATAAGGATGTCCAATTTGCAACTGCACTAAACAACACATTTTAAGATCTAGAATCATAACAGCTATTCAATTAAACACTCCTTTCTGTTCCTAAATTATGACTATTCCCAGAGGTCAAAGGTGCAGGTAAGTTCTCTGCCACAGTCTGACTAGCAAATGCAGTCAAGCTATTCGACTTGGAAGGTTGTAGGGGAGCCACAGCAGAGCATAATCCAGTTCTTGGGCAACCAGTCACACACACACACACACTTTCCAACAGGCAGAATCTGGCCCAGATGGCCCCAGAAAATCCACCTTTTGGTTGATCTCAACCTCACCACCTAATGTTTCTTCCATTCTATCAAATTCCACAACTATTATCCAGTGGTCTAAAATCTATTTATAATTAAAGGAAAGCGGAATTTTTTTTAAATCGCCTTTCTGATAACCTATTCCTTAAACCAATCACTGTATGAAATTTGCAAGTCAGGCAGCACAAGTTTGACAAAAGATCGAAATCCACCAGAAATTCTTGACCCCATTTCCAACCCCCCTTCCCCAAGAGAGAAACTGCCTAACATGCTAAGCGAGTGCTGCCAATATTTTTTGATCTTATTTCTGATTTCCAGCATTTGCTTGCAACTTGAATAATCTGTCTGTAAAATATCAATCCCCAATAAAAACTATATCTTCAGGCTTTTCTAAAAAGGGCCAGTGTCTTAACATTTTTATCAATTGAGATTCCCAACATCCAGTATCGTCTTAGTTGCCTTACACTGCTATCTGTCAAGGGCAACATTACAGTGAACAATGTTTGACTGTGTCTGGAATCCTGAGTATAAGGCCATATATGGTAACATTGCTTCTTTGGCTTGCATGCTATCCCTTTGCTAACACAAGGCCTCAACTTCAGCAAAATATGCTCTTAACTAATGGTCAGAGTTATTACACTAATTGCACATTCCACAAATACTCTTGATTTTGATTCTTTAGTCCAAAAATAATTTTATATTTTTTAACAAAATAAGCATATTTGGGCCAGGCTCCTAAAACAAAAATTATCTTTTAAAATCTGGTTGTATTGGAGACATGGCAACTAATGAACAAGTTAATTTGTAAACATGGAAACCTGATATTGGATTACACAGACAAACCTCATTCTGGCTCAAAGTTTCGACCTGCAACTATTTTTTTAGTTGAACCTACTTTCTAAATCAGTAGCGTACTGCATTTCCCAATTGGACCACTATCATTAACATCTTTTATTGAACCTTAAATACTTATTGCAACTGGAATACAACATTCACTACATTTTGGTTGTCTACTACAAGCAATAACAAGCTTGAGAAAATGAAAATGTTTACCTTGCAGGGGATAACAAAATATCAAAGTCAGAATTCTCTTCAGATAAAAGATTGAAATCTGAAAATACAAATTACATGCTGCTGAATTCACTGAACAGAGACACATGGAATACTAAATAGAAGATACTAAACTAAAGAACATTTTTCCAACTTTAACTTTTCCCCATTTTAAGGGCAATGCCTGAATAAATATAATCCAAGGGAAAAAAGGAATAACTATACATTTACTCCATTTTAGTCTTCTTATTCCTCAGTTTCATGTTTTCAAGCTAGTCAACAGCAGCATTGGAGGAAACAATTTCCTTTTCAGGAATCTCTCAAATTGAGTGTGTTCTGAAACAAAAACCCACTATATCCAGTCATCACAAGGAAAAAACTCCCGCGGTTCCACAGTGCAGTACCCAATTGCTTTGGAAATGGCCCAGGGGTTTTGCTTCAACATCTCTATCCAGGAGCTTCTGATTACTACTAAATTTGCCATTCAATGGTTTGAATCTGTTACTCATGATCTTACTCACACAATTTATTTTTCTGGATTTACTTTTCCTGTACCATTATCTTTTTTGTATACATCTTTTAATGACTCAGGTATGCTTTTTCAAGGTTGAAAACCAACTTTCTGTTTAACTCAACCCTTGGACACTAGGCTCATGACTTTTCTTTACAATGCATCACCAAGCAAACAAAAACAGCTTATAACATAACATCTTTATGTTCTAAAATGCCCCAAGAAACCTAAAACTTGGACACCGTACTTGATGTTGGGCTGACCAGAGAACTATGCAGCTTGATGAATTTGTCTATTTAGCCAAATCAGTTGCACACAAATCTTTATTGATTGCTGTCCTAGATTGGCTGTGCATATTGAGTATCGTCTCTTGGACTTCTAAATTTCTTCAACTTAATTATTTCAACACCATTCATTAAAGTATGTGTGTTGTCTTATTTTCTTCATTAGCAGTATTTACTTTTTCATGCATTAACTGGTATCTGCCAGTATTCTGTTCACTTGCAAATTGTCATTTGAGCTTGCTCCACTGACTCCAGTGCCCTTCCTTGTTTCATATAGTCGGTAAATTCAAATTGACTAATTTGCATACAATTTCAGAACCCAAGTTATTGGTGTAAATTAGAAACAAAAATTCTCAGTCCATCATGTCCATATTAGCCAAAAAATCTATCCAGCCTGATCCCACTTTCCAGTTCTTGGTCCTCAGCCCCCTCAGGTGTCTATCCAAGTTTTTTTTTTAATGCAATGAGTGTTTCTGCCTCTACCATCCTTTCAAGGAGTTTCAGATGTCCACTAACTGTGCGTTGAAAACATTTTTTCAACTCTTTCCAACCCTTCTCCCAATTACTTAATATCTATGCATCCTGATTATTGACCCCTCTGCTAAGGGAGATGGGTCCTTCCTATCCATTAAACACCTCAAATCTCCCCTCAGCATCCACAGTACTAAAGAAAGCAACCCTGCCTATCTAATCTTTGTTCATAGCTAAAATTTTCCATTCCTGGCAACATTCTCATAAAGTTCTTCTGTATCCACTGTAATGTAATCATATCATTCCTGTAATCCAGTAATCAGAACTGTGCTGTACTCTGGTCTATTGTTTCCATACAGTTTTAACATCACCTCCCAGCTCTTATATTCTGTTCCTTGGCTAATAAAGGAAAGCATCCATTTGCTTTCTAAACCATCTAGTTGTTCTTCTACCTTCAGGAACCTGTGGACATGTACTCCAAAGTCACTCTGTCCCTATACACTTTTCAGTGTCCTACCATTTACTGTGTATTTCCTTGCCTTGTTTATCCTCTCCAAACACATCACCTCACACCTCTGGATTGAATTTCATTTATCACTTTTCTACCCATCTGGAAATCCATCAATCTCTTCCTACAGTCTACAGCTTTATTTCTCACTATAAACCACACAAACAATTTTGCATTATCTAAAAACTTAATCATGTCCCCTAGATTTAGGTCTAAATCATCGATGTATCATGAAAAGCAAGTGGCCCGTTACTGAGCTTTGCAGAACTTGCTGGAAACAGCACTCCAGTCACAGGAATATCTGTCGACCATTGCTCAGTTGTAGGAACAAAGGGTGTGTACTCTAGGACTCCATAGGCTCTTACTTTTCTGACCAGTTTGACTTTGTGAAATGCCTTGCTAAAATCCATGTACACTACATCAAACCCACTACCCTCATCAACTGCCCTCGTTATCTCAAAAAAAAACTCAAATCAAGTTAGTCATACATGATCTACCGTTAACAAATCTATGCTGACTGTCCTTAATTAATCAGTGTTTTTCTAAAATGACAATTTACACTGTCCCTCAGAATATTTTCCAATAATTTTTCTACCATAAAGGTTAGGCTGACTGGCCTGTCATTATTCAGTCAGGCTTGTGCTAATAAGTGGCAAGCAACATTCACACCAAAAAGTGCCAGGCAATGACCATCTGCAACAAGAGATTTCATCCATCTCCCCTTGATTTCAACGGCTCTGTCATCACTGAATCCACCACTGTCAACATCCTGGGTGATTAACATTGATTTATAAGAAACAGATCCATCATAAACTGATTTGTACAGGCAAACTATATGAACACTGGCTACAAGAGCAGGTCAGAGGCTGGGAATTCTGAGGCGAGTAACTCACCTCCCAACTCGCCAAAGCCTGTCCACATTTATAAGACAAGTCAAGAAGTGTGATAGAATACTCTCCACTTGCCTGGATGAGTGCAGCTCCAACAACACTGAAGAAGCTCAACACCATCCAGGACAAAGCAGCGCACTTGATCAGCATCACCTGGACCAACTTAAACATTCACTTGCTCCACTTCTATTGCACAGTGGCAGCAGTGTGTACCATCTACAAGATGCACTGCAGCAACTCAACAAGGCTCCGTCAACAGCACCTTCCAAACCCACATGTCTACAACTTAGAAGGACAAGGACAGCAGATACATGGGAACACCACCACCTCCAAGTTCCCCTCCAAGCCACACACCATCCCTTCATAGTCTCGGAATCAAAATTCTAGAGCTTTCTTTCCAGCAACACTATGGGTGTACCTGTCCGAAATGGACTGCAGCGGTTCTTCAAGACGATAGCTCACCACCATCTTCTCAAGGGCAATTAGGAATGGACAATAAATGCTGGCCTAGCCAGCGAAGCCCACATCCCTTGAATGAATAATAAAAAAGAACACAATAAATCAAATTAATTAGTTTAAAAAAGGGACTGAGACCAAAATGTCTCTAGTTGCCTATGGCCATTATGCCACTTTTCTTAATATGGTCACATCATCTTGGCATCTCCTCAGTGTCCAACATGTAATGATCTCCAATGTTTCCCTAAGCACATGTGAAGAATATACGATCCATAATGATTTACTGGTTTGTGCTCTTTTAGGTTATCCAAGGCTTCCACCTCACTTATAACCTAGGCAAAAGTCACGACCTTGTTTATCAGTTTGCGGAGAGCATGTTGAAACTTAGGGAAAATAATTATTTAAAGTACTTATGAAAGTAATCAATCATTCAGGATATGTACTAAACTACGTTCATTCACTGTTTCACATTTATTTGCATTTTTTATGGTTCTCAACTTTTCCAATGACTGCCCTATTACAATTTTAGTATTGAATGGGTTTCTTAATTTTATACCTACCTTGCCATCTATGTTTCTCCCACCTCCCTCAGTATCTCTTTGCCATTCCAATCACTAATCAGCTTCAAATGTTTGCTACATTCCCCTATATTTGATAACTAAACTTTCTCACTTCAAAACAATGATGAGACGAATGGCAAGTTATACTGGTTGAGGGACCAGGGCACCAGAAAATCCTGCTCTTTTTCAAATACTGCCAGGGATCTTTCAATATCCACATGAACAAAAGAAGAACTCAGTTTAATGTCTTATTTGAACAATCTGCACTATTGCAGATTATATCACAGATTGAAATCCACAACTTTCAGAGTGAGGTAATAAGAATGCTGCCAACGGAGCTTTGAGATTTGATTTGAATCTTATCACCATGAGCTGGTTGAAATACAGGAGATCTTAAAAGCAAACGGCTATAGTCTAATTGACTAAGCCCCCTCTTACTGCCTTTTGAGGCATGTATGGCACTTGCTTTGGAAGAAAAGCACAAGCCAATTAATTTTAAAACTATTTGTGTTCTTGAGATCAAATCCAGCTGTTCCATAGGGTTAGATCTCAAGTAACTAAAGTCTGACTACCTTTGTCAGTTTGCCCATCCATTCCTTGTATTGATCTCTGCAGCTGGTGGAAATGGAGGATTCAGCTTTCAAGCACTATAAAAGCAAATACAAAACAGCAAGATGAAAAAAAAAGGATATTTTTCCAGAAATTACAATCTCGCTTAATCATCTGCATATACAAGCAATTTAATCCCTGATATAAAGGCAAAATATTGCGGATGCTGGAAATCTGACACAAAAACAAAAAGTGCTGGAAAAACTCAGCAGGTCTGACAGCTCTGTGGGGAGAAAGACAGAGTTAACATTTTGAGTCCATATGACTCTTTTCAGAACTAAAGAGAAGTAGAAATGTGGTGAAATATATACTGTTTATGGCAGGTGGAGCAGGTGAAGCTGGATAGAAGGCCAGCGATAGGTGGAGGCAAAGGAGAGAATGTAAAAGATGCCATAAACAAAAGGTCAAAGGGGTGCTGATGGTAGTGGTACTCCCTGAAACTGCTTAGAGTTAGTCCCATTCACATTAACCCACTACTTTATTTACACTATTATATTTGCTTCATTGCTCATGCAAGTCAGATAGATGATGTACTGCTTTATCGCATGTATTGTACAATATATATTAGGCTCGCTATATTTATACTGTAGGAATGGTAAATGCTATTTTGGGATCTAACTGCATTCTTTACAGACATCTTTGTGGAAACTGTTAAAACAATAATTGCTTGCCTGTTTAAATACATGGTTCATTTTATCTGCAAGTCCAAAGCCCAGGAGAGATTAAAGGATACAAGCAACTTGGTGCTACGGGATAGGTACTGCATGCTGCAGTACTGGCAAGTGGTGTAAGAATCAAGTAGTTAGGCAGTGGTATAAGGTGACAGGAGCAGAGGGTAAGAGCACTGGAGAGGTGGTTGTTGGATATGGCAGGACATTAAGTTTTCTAAAATTTAATATCAGGGTCTGTTCAAAACAATTTAGCCATTGATCATAGGCCCAACAGAGACCAAAAAAATACAAAAGTACTGTTTCTAAATAACTGATTCTGTAAACAAATTATTTTTTAAAAGTCAATCACATTATACCATAGATGACTTTGATTGAAAGCCATCATAACCAAACACATTCAAACCCAACACAAGAACAGACTAATCAAAAAACTGTATACTGTGGATGCTGGAAATCTGAAATAAAATCAGAAAATGCTGGAACCACTCAGCAGTCCACAGATGCTGCCACATACTGCTGAGTGTTTCCAGCATTTTTTGTTTTTATAACAATAGGCTATTTGGATCATAAAGAGATAAGGATTAATAATAATAGCAGAGATTGATTGAACCAGCACACTAAATTTACTTTAAAATAAAAATGTTCATATCCACTACCTTCTCAAAATTTCTTCAAAGCATCCATCCACATATCTTATCTTAACATCCTATTGCCACTCTGGTCTTAGTTGCTTAAATATACTCTATTAGTAATATCCTTCTCTCACTAGCTTCTTTGGCCCTTAACCTTCCACGATACCTAACCCTAAACATATTGATTTTAAACCAGCTTAGAAACCTGACAAAGAGCCTGTTGCTCTTACGTCATCTCAAGCCTATATCAGGATACTCCTCTTGGGCACTGAAAATAAAGTACAAGGTAAAACCCTATAATTAATATTGAAGACACTCAAACTCACTTTGTTTCAATAACTACTCCACAGTCATCGCTACTCAAAAAGTAGCCCTGCTCTGAACAACGGTACACACTAATCTGACATCTCTCTCCTCCTCCCCGCAGACCAAGCGGCACACAACTTCGACACTGTTTCTCTCCCCACAGAATTGTGCCGTATTTAAGGACGGCTCCTTCAGTGCGTTGTAATGTTATTCCAGGTCTGAAACCCCAGCCTGTACATAACTAAATGATGTAAAGCGTGGAACGGTGGGGAAACTACACATAGCCCCCATCAGTGACCTGGGCTAACGGTTGCTGAGCCCAATCCAGTGGCTGCAGCGGGTCAGGGCTTTTCGGGGGATGCCGAAGGTGGGAGGGGTGTGGATAGGAGGGGAGCCCCTTCCATTCTCCCCGTCGTGTGGACTAACCCTGCCGTCTCTACCCGAACAGACGCAGTCCTCACCAAGGGGCTCAGCGTCTCTGTGATCTTCTCCCTCGCACTCAGACACACACCATCCACTAACGGCAACTCTCTCCTTTCCCCGAGATTTTAAATTCACTCACGTGACGAGAGTGCTCGCCGCTCATTGGCGCATTTGAACCAGGCCGTTGCGACTCGGTCCTTGCGCGCAGCGCATTCTGTGGTTTGTAGTTCACAGCCCGCCACAGGCACAGGTGTATCTCCGACATGGGACTGGAGCAGCAGACACTGGGGATATGTTGCGGGTTCGATGTAGCGTGAGAGTCTGGAGCTGTAGCATACATTCCCTTAAAGCCCCAGAAATAGATGGGTGAACGGACCAGGGTGAGACATGCTGCACATCTCAGTATCAAATGGCAAAAACAAAACACCTGCCTGTCCGCAAGTATTACCCAGACCTCCCTGCCGCTTGCCATTTCAACACACCACCCTGCTCTCTTGCCCACATGTCTGTCCTTGGCCTACTGCATTGTTCCACTGAAGCTCAGCAAACTGGAGGAACAGCACCTCATCTTCCGACTAGGCACTTTACAGCCTTAGGGACTGAATAGTGAGTTCAACAATTTTAGATCATGAACTCTCTCCTCCATCCCCACCCCCTTTCCGACCTCCCCTCCTTTTTTCCCCAATAATTTATATATATTTTTCTTTTCCCACTTATTTCCATTATTTTTAAACGTATTTCCATCCATTGTTTTATCTCTACCTTTTAGCCTTTTACGATTCCTTCACCCCACCTCCACTAGGGCTATCTGTACATTGCTTGTCCTGCTTTCTACCCTTAATTAGCACATTCCTTTAGATAATATCACCACCTTCAACACCTCTTTGTCCTTTTGTCTATGACATCTTTTGGCTATCTCCACCCATCACTGGCCCTCTATCCAGCTCTACCTGTCCCATTCCCCTTAAACCAGCTTATATTTCACCTCTTTTCTATTTTTACTTAGTTCTGTTGAAGAGTTATATGGACTCGAAACGTTAACTGTGTTCCTCTCCACAGATGCTGCCAGACCTGCTGAGTTTTTCCAGGTATTTTTTTTTTGGATTTCCAGCATCTGCAGTTTTTTGCTTTTTATATTAAATAACACTTCATGTCGTTTTGACTGAAGTCATACCCAAGTAATCAAATTCATTCATTCATAAAGTAACATAGAACTTAGCACAAAAAGCAGCCATTCAGCCCAACTACTCCTTACTACATCTAACTTCATCTAACCCTATCTAACATACTCTTATAAATACTAATTGAATCTGCTCAAGCCATAAGCAAAACAGTTATCAGTCACATTATATCCTCTACTTCCAGATCGCCACTTACAACCCATTTCACTGTTAAATTCTTCTTAGATATATTCTTAACTCAAATTGGATGCCCTGCTTTTCAACTGTAGACTTCGAAATATGGAGCGGAATTTTATGCTGGAGGGATTTTACGGTCCCACTGAAGTCAATGGACTTTTGAATGGCTTGCTGCATTGTATGGCCCCGCCCCCGCTGCAACTGGGCCGTAAATTTCCACCCATGGTGTTCATTGTTAAGGACAAAATTAATTCTCACTTGGAGAAGGAGGAGTAAATAAGGGACAGCCGGCACAGATTCATTATAGGTAAATCATGTTTGACTAACCTGAGTTCTTTGATGAATAACAGAGAAGATTTTTGAAGGTAGTGCAGTCTATGTATATATGGACTTTCAAAAAGTATTTGAATAAAAGTACTTCTCACAGGTTTATTTGAAAAATCATGCACTTGGTATTAAAGGAACATTGGTAACTTGGGGCTTAGAAGCAGAGAAGTGCTGAACGGAATGGTTTACTGACTGAAGTGAAGAATGCAGCACATATCTACTGGCTGCCCCTCAGTGACATCATCCAAAGACAGGATGTCAGATGCCACTGACAATATTCAGATCTCCCATTCCACCTCCTCCCTTGAACCCTCCACTGTTCTGTTGTCAGCCTACTGATATCCAGTCCTGGAAGAACTGCAATTCCCTCCAGTTAAAAACTGGGAAGACCAAAATCGTCATTGCTGTCACCTCTGTTACAAACTCTGTTCCCTCACCACTGATTCCGTTCTCCTCTCTGGCCACTCTCTCAGGGTGGACAGATTGTTCACAACCTTATGGCTTTCCCCTCATTACCTGTGTAAACTCATTCTGTCCTACAATCCTCCAAGAATGTTGTGTTTCTCCAACCCTAACCTCTTGTGTATCTGTAGCTCTCTTCCCCACACAACTGGTGGCTGCACCTTCAGCTGTCTAAGTCCTAAGTTCTGGAATTTCTTCCCTAAACCTCTCTGCTTCTCCAGCCCTCTGTTCTCCTCTAAGATCTTGCTTAAAACCTACCTGTCTGACCAAGCCTTAAGTCACCCCCATCTTAACATCTCCTTTGGCAATGTGTCAATTTTTGTCTCAATCTTTCGTAAAGTGCCTTAGGATGTTTTAAGTATGTAAATACTTAAGTTTAGGATTTTGTCCAAGAGTTATTTCAAAGAAGCCTTTTTTGCTGAAGGCAATTTTCACTTTGACAAGGCAGATTGTACCTCGTGCTTATCAGAGAAAGGTCACAAAACCATCCTTGAGGCTACCTTGGTTGGCAGCCTTACTTCTGCCACAGCACTCCAAGATAAAGGTTGCAAGAGTGAGTGCAAAATATGTAGGCAGGGCCAACACTGCAAGGTCAGAGTCAACAATTCAATAGAAATACATAAAAGTTCCAACATAGAAACAGGCTGATAGTCTCATTAAGTTGGTTTTCCTCCTCCAGATAAGAAAATGTGCCTGTAGCCCCTTTTTGTTCATCAATACAACCAATCTAATTGTGAATATTAATATATTTTTTTGCCTCAACCACAAACCCTGGAGGTAGATTAGTTTCACAACTCTAAGTAAGTTTATCTTCCCCTATTCAAAATGTTTACACTTAATCTTGTCTCTTATCCATTAGAAAACAGTCTGCTTCTATCTACCTTTTGATCATTTCCTAATTTTGAGCAGCATTATATTGCCCCGAAAACTGTGCTGTTTGAATGTCTTGGATATCATCCGATATATTTCTTTATACAAAGCAGCATCCTAGTGAGTCCACAATAGACCTTCTCTACCAATCTGCTGGCTGTTCTTTTAATATTTTTCTCATTTTATTTTCATCTTTTCATGGGATGTGAGCACTGCTAGCAAGACCAGCATTTTTGTCCATCCCCAATTGGTCAAGATGGCAGTAAGCCACCTTCTTGAACTGCTGCAAATAGTATGGTGAATGTACTCCCACAGTACTGATAGGGAGTTCTAAGATTTTGACCCAGCAACAATGAAGGAATGGCAATATATTTCTAAGTCAGGATGGTGTGAACCCTGAACAGGAATCATATTCAACTCAAAGCTTTAACTCTTTCACCCCACAGATGCTGCCAGACCTGCTGAGTATTTCCAGTGCACTGTTTTTTCATCTCTGTTGTTGGAGATGGTCATTGCCTGGCATGAATGTTATTTTCCATTCATCAGCCCAAGCCTGAATGTCGCCCAGATCTTTGGCATGAGGGCATGGGCTCCTTCATCCTCTGAGGAATTGCGAATGGAACTGTACGCTGCAATTGGAGAAAAACTACTTTCAACTTTAAAACAGTGGGAAGGAAAATGGTTACTTCTAGAGCACTATCCTGCGGAACTCCTGTAGCAATGTCCTGGAGTTTGAAAAATGGTCTTCAACTATCATAATCATCTTCCTTTGGGCTAGATATGGCTCCAGTCAGGGGTCTTTTTCTCCCAATTCCCATCAACTTTAACTTTACAAGGGCTCCTTAATCAGTCAAGTGCTTCCTTCATGTCAAGGCCAGTCACTGTCACCTGACCTCTGAGCTTCAGAACCTTTGTCCATGTTTGGATAAAGGTTGCAATGTGATCTGATGCCAAATGATTCTAGCAGAATCCAAACTGAGCAGCAGTGAGTAGAATTTTGGTTATCCTAAATATATGTAAATAATAACTAATTTGAATTTACAGTCTAGTGGTTCGTAAAGTACTTTCGGAAAATAAAAAAATTATATAGCACTCTCCAAAACCTCAGGATATCCAAATGCATGTCCAAGCCAAGCAAAGAATGTGTAATCAGTGCTACAACACACGAGGCAGCCAAATTGTGCAGTGAAGTCTCACAATGATTTAACAACAATCTGCTTTTGCTGGTAGTAGTTATGGGATAGAGTGTCTGCATGTTTTGTGAAGGGTGGGTCATGTTTTCAGGTTAGTAACATGGACTGGATAAGAAAGTGTCGATGGATGTTGTCCACATGGACTTCTAAAAGGTATTTTATAAGATTCTGCACAAGATGAGCAAAACTAAAGCACACAAAATTTGTGCTAAGTTTGTGACATGGGCTGGTAATTGGTTGAGAGGTAGAGAGAGTAGGGGTAAATGGAACATTCTGATTTACGAGATGTAACAAGTAGTGTTCCCCAGTGATCTCTTCTGGGGCCTCAGTTTTTCCTTCACTATTATTTAAGACTTGGATGAAGGAATACAGTTTTATATTGAAGTCTGAAAATGACACTAAACTACGAGAATAGTTAGATACTTGTTTGACCAGCATAGACTCGATGGGCCAAAGGGCCTTTTTCTGTGCTGTAGACCTCTATGATTCTAGGAGGCGCAGTAAGATGTGTAGATTTGAGCAGGAAGTTACAAAAGAACAAAGATGGATCAGCTGATTGAACTCCATCTATCACAGTTTTGCTCAATCTGGGAGGAATGCAAGGTCATCCACTTTTAATCAGAGAAAGAAAAAATAGAATAATTCTTAATGGCAGCATGGACACATTACTGAAAGCTAGTGCACAGGTATAAAAATTAATCAAATAGGCTAATAGATTGTTGGACCTTTCAAGGTGGTTGGAATACAAAGGTGACAAAGTGATGCCTCAGTTACACAGAGCCTTGGTCAGACTCTATTGAGAGTACTGCGTTAGGTTTTGGGCACTAAACCTTAGGAAAGATTTACTGGCCTTTGAGTCAGTACAGCACACATTCACCAAAATGATGCAGAGGCTCAAAAGTTTTTATTATCAGGCCATGTTGCTTAGGCTAGGCTCATATTTTCTCCAGTTTAGAAGTTTGAGAGGTTATCTCATTGAGGTTTTTAAAATGATAGTGGGGTTTTGATAGGGTAGAGAGGGAAGTTATTTCCTCACGAGGGGGCAATCCAGAATAGGGAAGCATAATTTTAAAATCAGAGCTAGACCATTTAGGGATAAAATCAGGAAGCACTTTTTCATACAAAGGGTGGTGGAAATTTAGAACTCATTCCCTCAAGAGACATTGAACGGTGGGTCAACTGAAATGTTCAAGACTGAGATCAATAAATTTTTGTTGAGAAAGGATACAACAGCACTTAAATTTACAAAGTGCCTTTAACACAGTTAAACATCCCAAGGTACTTCACAGTAGCATTAAACAAAATTTCAGACTGAGCCACATAAAGGAATGTTAAGGGAGATGAAAGGGTTAGATTTTAAGGAGTGTCTCAATCAGAAAAAAGGTAAAGA